>NC_051283.1:6574205-6874974 GCF_015220745.1 Sebastes umbrosus
GAGAAACCAATCCACAAAGTTTGGTCACAAATAATAAAGTTGAAGGTCAAAAAAACACTGGGCGGAAAACTCAAACAAGGGTGAAACATTATACATGAGAACGATGACGAACTGACTCAGAAACAGGGAAACACACAGACTGATTACACTGAGGAGGTGAGGTTAATTAGGTGCAGGTGAAACCAATCAGGGCAGGTAGACAATCACAAGGGCGGGAAAATACAAAGGCAGAAAGTAATACTAGACATGACACACATAGTGAGTATATCAAAATAAAACAGGAAACACTAAATGAAAGAAACAAGCAATATAACAGAAAACCCCAAAACCTAGAAACCAAAATCCTCTAATCAAAGTCAGAGGTCACTAAAAAGATGAACACAAGATAGTCTAAAGTCTTAACAAAAAGTCCAAGGACTTCTGGGAACAGAGCCAGGCTGTGACAGTTATGGCTTAGGTAAGTTAGCGGAAGTATACACGTGTGACTACGTCTAGTTTTCAAAATAATTTGTTAACAAAGGGAACTATATAGAAATAAGATTGATTGGATTATATTCACCAGAAGTATAAAACGTTACATTTCCCTTATTAATTAAAAAGAAAATACCACTAATTTGTGAGGGACATGTCTTTATTCTTTGAGTTTTGGTTTGCAGGACATCTCTGACTCCATACATGCTGAAATCAAACATTTCTGTATTAATTTAGATATTTTCCAAAATAAAAGTCCCTAGAAGTGTATGATTCAACTTTTTCCCATGGTGTAGCGTTAAAAAAAGTTAACAAAAATCACAATAAGTTATAATATTGAATCGCAATACATATCGAATCGGCACCCAGGTATCGTAATAGTATTGAATCAGGAGATAGATGTATCGTCCCAGCCCTAATGGTAAGCTGGGAAAAGTTGTTCAAGTTTCAATGTAACTCAATGAAGTTATTTTTTCTGACAATCGCTCATGTAGGAAGGTGAAGAGAAGAAAAACTGACCACTGGAGCCCAAAGTTGTAATTGTTTGAATTTTGGGATCCAGCAGTAAAATTCAAATGCTTCTAATCATGTGCAGAAGACCTCGTAAATGAATTCCCTTAGTCTGGGTTATAGTGTAGAGTTGTTGGTCTGAATGCTGCTCCACAGGCTTTTCTACCCTGACAAGAATAACACACAGAGAATGACAAATTATACCATATTTAGCATAAATGCAGATTACATAACACTCTTGTGACTAGAAAATCTTATATTCTGTCTTTTTCTTTTGCTGTGTTCTTCTGAAAGCTGCGGGGTAGACATGTGTACGCTCCCTCGGTTTGACTGTTAAAAGTTAAGAAGTTTAAAATCAAAATATACGATTGACTTGTTAGACGCTGAAGACTGACTTTCTTATTTATGTTCCGCTGTAATATTCCCTTTGTCTGGGTTTTGATATAGTTTAGTTATATAATGCTTTATTTTTTCTATAGTCAAGTGCTTTGTCTGTCAATTCTATTTATTATTTATCTGCTTGTACAACTTTCTTTAAAACCGCAAAGACTGAAAGCAGGGTTTATTCTCATCTACCAAAAGAAAGCAGGAAAGTCACATATAACCAAATTAAATATCAAAACTAATTGTTAACTAAAACGTTAACGTTATAGGTCAATAATATTGGCTAAAACAGACAAAGTATGTTTCTCTGTCTGTCTCTAAATCCAGTCTGACTGGAGATACTTTGCTTTATTTTTCATCACAGTTGTTTATGCTGAATAAACAGCGTAAATGTCCAAGGAGTTTGTTCGGAGACACAAAGCACTCTGTCTGTTTGCAGTTGAATTTATGATCTGAAAATAAAAGGCTATGCAATAGTCAATTGCAGCTGCACAAAGGCTTTGTTTCCACCTCTCCTGAGGCCTGTGAATCATACTGTACTCTGTACGCTCCGAACATATCACAATGCTTCTGCAAGCCCCGGCCGTGGCACAAACCTTGTTGATGCTTTCAAGAGCACTTTTTATATTGCTGTTTGTTTACATGCTGAAGCTCTAGCCCGGTTACAAAATCAAAAATAGGGGAAGCATGTGGACTCAACTGGAAACACGTGGGCAAGTGGGGGAAACTGTATTAAAGACTTTAGTTTGCACTAGTGCCTGAGTGGTACATGGTCATGTCTGATGTACAAGATGAGGCTAGTGCATCAGTATCAACTTGTATGCTAGCTGATACTTGACAATAAATTGCAGTAAAATAACACCAAAGATGTGGATGAGGTCAATTAGAGCAGTCAGTAGATTTTTATTATTCTTCTATCGTCTTTAAAGATTCATATCTGCAGTACACCTTTGAGCCACATGAGGGAGCCTGAATGTTTGTATTGACCTGATAATTTACCCTTTGCTAAGTCCCACCCCACAAACGCAAACTGGCCAATCATAGCACAGCATCGGCCAGTTCTGACCAGGGTCCGACAACTATCCGGCTGTGCTCCATATAGACTCGCATGCAATCTTTCCTTAATTTTCAGGCTGGTTTTGTGGATTTCGAGCTAGTCATGGTTAAACGTTGTGCATGGGGCACGTGTCATTGTGACACTTGTTACCCAGAGAGGTTGGAAGGAGATATACGTTTCTAAAACATTACATTTCTACATAAAAACCTGTGGCGGTAACATTAGCAGATTGCATTAGCATATCATTAACTAGTATTAAAGGTCCCATATCGTGCTCATTTTCAGGTTCATACTTGTATTTTGTATTTCTAATAGAACATGATTACATTCTGTAATGTTCAAAAAACACATTATTTTCCCTCGTACTGTCTGCCTGAATATGCCTGTATTTACCCTCTGTCTGAAATGCTCCGTTTTAGTGCATTTCAATGGAATTGCAACGGAATTGCATTGCTAGGCAACAGTTTGGGTCCATGTTTACTTCCTGTCAGCTGATGTCATTCACATACACTGCAACAGGAAATAAACTGGGACACATTGAGAATGTTTACATTTAAAACCGTGTAATGGTCTAAATATTGTATATTTGTGACATCACAAATGGACAGAAATCCTAACGGCTTGTTTCAAACGTGCAATTTCTGAAGACGGGCTGTGTGTGTTTCTCCGTATATTGAGCGTTTTGATACTTTAACAGTATTTTTATATCACTTATACCTGCTTTATAATATAAAAGATATGAAAATCTCACTTTTTACAATATGGGACCTTTAAAATGATACTACCCAAGCTGAAGGTATACTGAATGTAGATGCAAGCTGCTTTTGTTTTTTTTAATGATTGTAACAGAGAATAAAGACCTAGCTGGCTACAGGAACAGTGTTGTTCCTTAATTTCATTGTCTTCTGTCTCGATCGCCAGGTGGTGGTGGTTCACTTTTACACTGTGATTTGTAGGCTTTAGCTTCTATCTTTATCTTTTTAATCTGTTTTTGTTGCTCAATCAGTTTGTCAACCTGATATATCCTTCAAACGCATGTTGTAGACCTTTCTGTCTGCTTCTCTCTGATATCACTTTTTATTTTTTCCAAAATTTGACTATATTTATACAGGGAGTGCAGTTAGTGACTGTGGGCTCTATGGTAGCTCTGACAGCTTGACAGAGTTGCAGCGGGGAGGGGGGGGGGGGGGGGGTGGCGGGACTCAGCGAAGAGTCAATTGTAGCCTACTTAGAACATTGAATCAAATATGAAAGGCTAGCGTACATTATATTTGTTTAACTGATGAGATGAAAAGCACGAGAGCCTGTTAACGCCACCTAAATATATTTATGCAGTCTCATTTAACATTTGTATATGTTTTTAGTAACACGTGCATAAAATGAAGTTGTGATTCATCAACGTATATCTCTTCAAAATGGCTGGTTTACCTATTAAAGATAATATTCAGTGATGCAGAAATTGGTCAGGAACCTTCATTTACGCACAAATTTGCTCTTCTCACAATTTATAGATACGGCTTATTGTGAATTGGGTCACGATGGTTTGTCATTTTTAAAAAGTGGGTGCCTAGAAAAAAAACACTAATATAGAGACAGTGTCTTCATTACACAGTTAGTCCACCAGAGAGCACTGACAAGTTGATTTTTACACTGTAAAATGTCCTGGTCAGTCCTTATCTTGGTCACCTATTTTTAAAAAACAAAGAAAATAAAGGATGTTCCAGTTCAAAAGGTCAAAGCAACCACAAGTTGGTCCTGTCTTGGCTTTTCTGGTGTCTCGTAGATTGTGTAAAGAAGACGCGTCCCTCGTCAGTGTGTTGGCATTGGTGTGTGTCGCCTCCTCCTCCTCTGTGAGTGTGTGTGCTGCTGTGTCCTTGCTACATGTGGAGACTCGTTCATGTGGAACAGATGGGCTATTCCATGTAAACCATCAGAAAACAAACAAATGATCATCAGATGCTTCAGCCAGCACACTATACGGCTTTCCCCTCGCTACACCCAAACAATTCCCCAACTGCTACTCGTTCTCCCCCTCCGTCTATCCGAGTCTGTCCATCACAACATCTTCTGCTCAAATGGCCTTTTCTTTCCCTCTTTTTTTCCTCTTCCTCTTCTCCTCCTGGCGGTTTCCTGTCCTTTCAAACTCAGAGCAGCTCTGGTCAATGTTCACTCAAGAACGCATTGTTGAAAAGAAGGTCAAGCTAATAGATCCTTTGAGTAAAGAATTGGAAAAATGTCATTAATCTGAGTTATTACTGGAGAGACCCATCGTGTTCTGACCAGACTAAAGCACAGGGGGAAACATTTTGTTAGAACATTGAATACCTTTTACTATTTACCAATATTATATGGACTAAATGACTGAATATCTTTTTCATTAAATTGGGAAAATAATCAACAGAATAATTTATAACTGAAAAAATCCTTAGCGGCATGCAGCCCCAGTCCACAGTAAACAGGAACTAAACATATTTATCAAACATTGCAGAACTTTGAATGCATTTCTTATGCTTTCTCTCAGATAATCAGCTATTAATGATGGAGCTAAAAAATAATAAAGAAGAAATTATGACTAATTAACAAACTAATATTGTTGACAGAATGATTTCTCTTGGCAAAGATCTTAAATAATAGGGGTGGAGGGAAAAAACGATACAGCTATGTATCGCAATTTTTTTTTTTTTTTTTGAAATAGATTTTTTAATGCCAGAATCAATATATTTGTTTCATTTGAGTCTTTGCGGAGGTAGAAGGAAGTTACCGCTTTTATTGTTGTAGTCTGAGTAACCAAAACAAACCGCAGTCGGTCGCAGCAAGCTGAAACGAGAACGTAGAAAAACGGCGGAGGGGATATGATCACATTTTAAATCCAACGTGGATAAACACTACACATACCTACAGTAAAGTATGGAAATACTTTGGGTTTCACACATTGGCAGGAAAAGCAGAGCTAGACATCACGGCTAAAGCTGCATGCTAACTCTGTCATGGACAGGAAACGTTATCGTATTGAGGTAATGTGCGGTCAAGCCAGCCGTCACTCATCTTTGTGGTCAAATCAGCTGACGCTACAACGGTAGAGCACCCATATACTGACATTTATGTTCTCTGCATTCAAACGGCCCCAATGGAGCTGACCATGGATGTATAAAGAGAACGGAGCTGACGGGAGAGCTAGAGACGGACTTGGAGAAGTTAGTGGAAGACTACACGTGTGACTACGTCCGGTTTTCAAAATAAGGTGTTAACAAAGGAAACTATATATAAAATGCATACTGTATATGGAAATAAGATTGGTTGGATTATATTCACCAGAAGTATAAAACATTACATGTCCCTTATAAATTAAAAAGAAAATACCACTAACTTGTGAGGGACATGTCTTTATTCTTTGATTTTTGGGTTGCTGGAAAAAATGACAATGACTGATATATTTGACTTCAGGACATCTCTGACTACATACATGCTGAAAATTAAACATTTTTACTGTATTAATTCAGAGATTTTACAAAGTAAAAGTCCATGGTCTATGTTAAGGAATTATTACTTAAGAAAAGGGCCCTCTGTAATATACTGTATATATTGAAACCACTTGCTGGGTACCCCAGGTCACTGGTCAATCTCTAGCTGTGTCTCACTACCCCGCGGCACATGTTGAAGGCCTCTGATAATCGGCCAGCCTGTTCTCTTGTCTACCTCCCAAGGTTGGCGGAAAGGGTGGAGGGGGCGGGGGGGATCTCACACAACAGTGGCAGACATGCACACATTCCTGACTCACTGATATCCATGTGTTGTTTTTTAGACAATTACCATGTTTGGGTTATCTCGCCTGTTTGCCTCCAGCAAAAACGTCTTCTCTGAGGAGAGGCTCCTCAGAATTGGGTTAGCTGCACACTTGCTGACTCCTTGAATTCAAGACATAAATAAATAAACCTCCAGTGTAAGTCATTGCTGGTCTCCAGTCCACTTTTCAGTCTCCAATTAATTGCTCTAAAAATTCTAGTCTAGTGTTAAAAAAGTAATAAATCGTTATATCATCGCAATACATATCGAATCGGCTCCTATGTATTGTGATAGTATCGAATCGTGAGAAAGGTGAATCGTCCCAGCCCTAATAAATAATAATCAGAAAGAACAGATCAGAGGTGGATGACACCAGCTGTCATATGATTTTTAATCAAAGATTTTAAATCATGCATCAATCTCACCTTAGTTTACACATCACCTCCCATGAGAAAAAACCCCAGGATTCATGCTTCTCTTCCTCTCCGCCCTCCCACAATGCCTCTCTGCTCTCACATACTTAACTTTCGTCCCTTTCATCTGTCATTTCCTCCCTTTCTTTCCTCTCTCTGGTGTCTTACAGCACTTTTACTTACACTTTTCCCTCTTTCCGCATATTGCGATCTGTGACTATGTCTTCATTGCTCCCCGGCTCCCACCCATCCCCCGCTCCCCCTCCAGTGTTTGTGTAGGTTTCTGGACCGTATAGCTGTATTAATGGCACCTCTGCCTTCAAACCGCTCTGTGCTACCTGTCACAGCTCTGTTTCTGCATCCCATCATCGCCAAAGCATCCCACTGACACTGTTATGCTCATTATCGCAGGGCCCCGGCCACCCGGCTCAGCTCAGCGTATTCGCAACAACAATCCTGCCAGTGTTTTTTGAGAGCTCAGGTCTTATGGAGCCTATTTACTGTATGTAAGTGTGACACATATAGAGCAGAGTGAAGAGGGAGCACTGAGGAGATCATTAGTAGCAGTCTGTGCAATGACGAAAGTAGCTGCCTCTTCGCCTGACGCCTTACTCTCTGTTTATGTGTGTGTGTGTGTGTTGCAGAACTCGAGTGCAGACCACCGTGTGAGGCTGGACCTGGGCCTGTGGGACAAGTTCAGCGAGTTGGCCACCAAGTGCATTATCAAGATCGTGGAATTTGCCAAACGAGTGCCTGGCTTCACAGCGCTGACCATCGCGGACCAGATCACGCTCCTGAAAGCTGCCTGCCTGGACATTCTGGTGGGTGCATGGTGCTTTTATTTTGGAGGAATAATTTAGTTGTTTAGGGAATGAGACTGTTGTTGAAGTGGCTGCATTGTGGAGCATTTGTTGGTATAGCAAGCTCAGCACAACAGTTTCTGACATCAGCCCCAAATGTCACATAGATATTTTGAGTATGCAGTACATCACACTGGAAAAAAAAAGAAATGTACTTAATAGGGATGCACCGATACCACTTTTTTTCAGACCGAGTACAGGAACAAGTACTTACATTTGGGTACTCGCCGATACCGAGTACCGATACGAGTACTACTCTGTGCCAAAAGACCCTCGTTAACAGCCAGCTGGAGGGTGTGAGCGACACACGGCAGGCTGGGGAGTCCCGCATACGAGGCGGTGTGCCGCGACCGGCTCTAGGTCGGCTTGGAAAGGCTTGGGGAGAAGGTGGCTCGCGGCTGCAGCTTTACGGCGCTCCCCGCCCGGACCTCGCCGCACCGTGACGGGCCTCCCTGCTCCCGGTCGACTGTCAACCACGTCGTGCCGCACCCCACGTAAAAGGCGCCAGGGGTTTGTGGCGATGTTGGCAACCCATCCAACCTGTCGGGAAACACGGACCAAGGAGTCTAACGCACGTGCGAGTCAGAGGGTGCAAGCAAAACCCCGTGGCGCAATGAAAGTGAGGGCCGGTGCGCGCTGGCTGGGGTGGGGTTCCGGCCCAGCGGGGTCAGGCGCACCAACGGCCCGTCTCGCCCACAATGTCGGGGAGGTGGAGCGTGAGGACCCGAATACGAGTACGGGTACATGAGCACAGTATCGGACTAGGGATGCACCGATACCCGATACTGGTATCGGGTATCGGTGCATCCCTAGTACTTAAAGATTCCTCTGGGATCTTCAGTTTTCTTTCCCACAAAACGGGGCGCGGCCTTGACTTTTTGCAAAGTACCCGTATATATGTGCCGATGCGATATATACGTTGGCCACAAAGAAAATGAAAACTTTCTGGTCTTGGCATATTTTCACGTTTGCTTGCTGCATGCACAGCATTCCAGTCCCAGACAGTCTCTTTCCTGCCTTTTTTATCTACATTACTCATCAGACTGTGAACCAGTTTTCATTTAACCCAAAGAAGTTTAGATGTTTCTTCAGTATAAACTCTCTCAAATATTCAGTAATGAGCTTAAAAACCCTCCCAGAACTGTTCACAGCAGTGACATAACACAGTTATATAAACATACCTCTTTACCAGACAAGGAGTTGTCTACTTCAGTGTATTCTAATATTTATTTCCTCTTTTCCCCTGTTGTTCCTGGGTGTGTAAGAATCCATTCATTCGTTTTGACTGTGCGGTGAGTCAATATAGTCTCAGATCTCTGGGGGGATCGGTGGGTTTAACCTCAAGCCCAGCTCCCATTAGACCGATCCTCAAACCTTATTGGATGACCTACTCAGCTGGCCAAATGGGAGTGAAGAAGATCCGATTAATTGATCATGCCAGTCAATTCGATTCTTCATGTGGAGTAGCGGTCTGTAGCGGAGATTAGATTACACACACAGAAACATTTTTCAGCCTCTAATCTTTTTTGGGACAGTTTTTTTTTTATATACTGTATATCGGGCAGTCGCTCGCTCTGCATTTGTTCAAGACGCCGTGCGTTCTTTATAGAGTACAGCTGCAGAAATATCTGCAGAGTCGGCTGACTGTTTGTTTGTTGTTTAGGAGTTGTTAAGTGGAGCGATGTACTGTACTAATGCAGCCGCAGTAATGAGATGGAAAAAGGCAAATGTCTGTCTCTCTTCCTCTTCTGTCTCCCTCATGCATGCTTGGCTGTTGTAGGAGGGATGTAGGGTGGGTGATTTGATTAGCATTCATTGCTCAGAGGGAGAGGAAGGAAGAGAAAGTGGGAAGAAAGTGATGACAGGCTTGTTATTTGTCATCTGGTCATAATTTGTGACCCGGAGTATAATTCTGAGTTTGACTCTCAGTAGTAGTTTTGAGCACAGGATGGCTTTAGACAGCTGTCTTTCGACTTGATAGAACTATTATAGTATAATCACATAAACCTAGTTCATATTTTCATTGTCAATTAATCTCTTAATCTAAAAGAAACCAGAAAACACTCAGACAGACAGACAGACAGACAGTTAGCTAACTGTAAGTGCCTGCTGTGACTCATTATTATTATGTAGCTTATTACTACACCATGGTACAAATTTGGCATTTAGTTTGATTCTATTGAGTAAAGTCAAAGAGAGGTGCACCTGAATGCACCGCTCCTCCAGTGTGTCTGAGATGACTCCGTGTCGTCAGACTCACACAGACACATCCTGGAGACTTTTTCATTCTGTTTCTTCTCCAGACATTCTGCTGCATCACCAGACGACTACAATTATGTAACAGACAAAAATAGAAGCATGACACATTTTCGCTTTGATGGACTACGCAAGCTGATTTTCAGACTTTGGTAAAAGCAATGTCTGCTTGAAAGTTTGGAAAACTAAAAACACTATAGTTTGTGATGTTAGCTGAGGATAAAGATAATGAGTTACACGCTAAAAACACATGTTGTTGTAACTGCACTTAAGTGCTTTATTAGTTTGGTGAGTCAGTTTAACTCAATTTTGTGCCATTTTCTAATAAAGCATGCTGTAGAGAGGCTTTATGAGGGAATCCGGTAGCTGAGTGATTACAACGCATACCATAATGTCCCTGTTTCGATTCCAGCAGCAATCGCTCTCTTGTTGCATTTCCTGTCTGTATCAATAAAGACAAATGCAAAAATGCCCTCCAAAAATGTTTTTGTCTAAGTTGTAAAAACCCTTATTAACATTTAGAAGTACTGACTTAGTTATTAACATTTACATTTATAGCTGCAGACCTTTTTAACTTTCTTAACAGCGTTATAAAAAAAAAATCAAAAGATAAACACAGGATTTTTTACAATCTGGCAACCCAAATGTTATTTTTACTGGCTTATTACTGATATACGTATGTGGTAGATTTGGGTCGATTTCCGGTTTTGCCAGTCCGGTCCGTTGTACAAGCTTACACCGGTTTGATTTTATGCCAACGTGTTGAACCGGCATTTGTCATTATGACACGTTCTGACAAATTAAAATGTAGCCACCATCAGCAACAGGTGCCAACGGCGTCACAGCATTAAATCCAGCTTGTATTGCAATAGCAACTAGAATTGCACTCAGAGCGCAGATCTCCGCCAACGTGTGACTTAAAAAACAGATTGCAGCTTACAGCTGGCGGTACTGTGAGGTGGTCGGCTTATTATTAACACGGTGTGTTTCCGTGTAACGTATCGGTGGATGCCTCTCTCGTTCAGCAGTCATGTTAAGTCTGTTTAACGATATACTACGTTGTCTGTCATTCCGTCATCTACCGCTTTGTTCTTTCTCACCGCGGACGGCCAGCAGCTTCCGCACACACATCTACACACGTATCTCTGCTCTCGGAAGGAGGCGGGGTCACGCGTCATCAACGTCATCAGCTACACTGCGCATGTGTTATACCCTGTGGTCTTAATGCTTAGGCTGATCGGAATCCTTAAAAATATTCCTGAATCCAGATCATGATCTGGATCGCCACCAAAATCTAATGGATTATCCATTGTGCCACAGCCCAACCCTCCAAAAGATTTCATTCAAATCCATCGCGGACTTTTGGAGTAAGCCTGCTAACGGACAAACAAACAAACAAACAAACCAACAAACCAACGCCAGTGAAAACATAACCACCATCCTAGGCCTTTGGCCTTGGCGGAGGTAATGAGCTATATGACAACATGATTAACATAATACTATGTTTGTTTATAAACGGTTTAACGGAGTCACTAAGTTCTGACAGGCTGTGCGCATCTTTCGAGCCGATGCCGGTGACTCGACATAACAGCAGCAGCATGAAGGAGATCACATTTCAGTCGAGGTGAAAGGCGAAGCCAACTGTTTTCGTTTACTAGAATGTTCATGTGTTTTTTGGGGTGACGAGACAAGACGGGCTTCCGTCAGCCAGTATATTACAAGCCCGGAAACCCGGAACGTTAGCGGGTCAGTGGTTGAGAGAGAGAAAGGAGAGAGAGAGGGAGCGAGCGTGTGACGATGGTACCAAGTTAGCAGTAACGTTATAGCTGTGAACATAGCAGTGCAGTGTGTGTACAGTTCAGACTATCGGTGAATAAATGCTACAACTCCAAACCCAAGCCAAGTCCCCGCGTCTTGCTGGCCACCTGTTGATTAAAGTGAAGGCGGTTAGCCCACGAAACTAGCGACAACAACGGCCCGGACTAGGGATGCACAGATACCACTTTTTATCAGACCCAGTACGAGTGCAAGTACCTACATTTGGGTACTCGCTGATACGGAGTACCGATACGAGTACTTCTCTTTGCCAAAAGACCCTCGTTAACAGCCAGCTGGAGGATGTGAGCGACACACGGCAGGCCGGGGAATCCCGAATACGAGGCGGTGCGCCGCTCTAGGTCGGCTTGGGAAGGCTCGGGGCGAAGGTGGCTCGCAGCCGCAACTTTACAGCCCCCCCCAGCCGGACCTCGCACCGTGGACAAAGGGCTCGCTGTGCCCTGTCTCCCCGTCGGGGGCGGCCCCCTGCTCCCGGTGCGACTGTCGACCAGGGCGGACTGTCCTTAGGGCAACCCAACCGCGTCGTGCCGCCACATCGGGGCTCGGCGATGTTGGCTACCCACCCGACCCGTCTTGAAACACGGACCAAGGAGTCTAACGCACGTACGAGTCAGAGGGTGCAAGCAAAACCCTGTGGCACAATGAAAGTGAGGGCCGGCGTGGGCCAGCTGAGGTGGGATCCCGGCCCAGCGGGGTCGGGCGCACCACCGTAAAGTTGTATCAGTGCCGTTTTATCGGAGCCGTTTTGCGAGTATGAGTATGAGTACATGAGCACAGTATCGGACCAGTGCATCCCTAGCCCAGACTGAAGGTGGGCTGTTAAGGTGGATCAGCCATTCTCATGTTGCGACAAGCGGCTGCTGAGTCAAGTACAACACCTAGTGATAAAATTCAGTATACCGGTCCGTTCCACTGTTGTGGCTTAATACCAAACTGGTTTGAAAATGTTTACACCGGCCAAACTTTAATATTTAGGAAATATGTTAGTATAGGAATTAGTAAATGATTTATTAACCATTAACCATTTTTTACAAAGGGTACCTTTTCACAACATAGTAAATGCTCCTTGCAGCCCGGTGTCCTTAAAGAACATGTTAAATGAGCGAGGAGGTGACATACAGGTTGATCTGCATTTTGGTGAGGGAATGCAAAAATCAATATTACAATTTATGCATGAAGATGCATATTTATGTGAGGTGTAAATGCAAAGTAGCTAAATCATAGCCGGACTGGATAAATGAATGCTGATGAAAGCGAGGATTAGTTTGCTGTACATACAGTATTTGTTATTCAGTGTGTGTGTGTGTGTGTGTGTGTGTGTGTGTTTTAACTGGCTCAGTTTCAGTGGCATATTAATAGATGGATTTTTGGAGTTTGTGTTGAGTATTAAGTCATACTTGTCAGATGTGACAAAGCGGTGAAGTGAACTCCCAGGGACACAGAGGTGAGAAGTTGAAGGCTCGCTGTGATGACTTTCTGGCTCACGCTCAGCCATCAGCATCCGCTCACCAGCACATTTCTATGGTGAAGGGCGTAGATATTGTGCACAAGGGCTGGGTGAGGGAGTGTCAGAGGAAAGATCAAACACTGGGTGTGCGTATATGTGTGTGTGAGCGAGAGTGTGTGAGTGTGTCTAAGCGCAGGCCTGGCCAGCCGGTGCGAGTCACCGCCAGTAGCCATGTTTTATTCTGTTTCATGTTGCAGACACGCCTGCCACTCACTGTCAGAGCCAGCCCACTCAAATAGCTTCAAAGGCTACTGTCGGCTTCACATCCACCATCAGTTGCTTCATTAGGTGTAGAACACACACACATAAACACACGCATGCAGTGCAGCAGGAGACCCAGAGGTTATTCTCTCCGAGTGTGCGGAAGGTCATTGTTTTGGTTGTTGTCTCCGCTGCTCTTTATGGGAAACTTGTTCGACCTGGTTCACACTTCTGACATCGCATCTCATTCTAGAGTCTATACCTGCGCTGGTTATCAGGTTATCATCAGTCATGGGTAGGAAACCACGGCCTTCTGAACCCCCTTCCCTCGTGGGGGGAAAAGGGCAAACCAAGGAGTATAGAAGCAAAGAGGCGAAACTCGCAAATAGCTGCTAGATGGCGCTGCGGTAGCACTGCCGCCATTTTGGACTGAAAACGCCAATGATTCCATAGCCATGAATGTCTAAAGAGATGTCTGTAAATCAAATGATAATTTTTTTCGAGGCAAATCAACTTCCCAGTAGCCCTCATTTAAACCATTATGTCTTAAAAATTGTAAAATTAACTAATAGTCAAATCCAAAGTTGTTTTCTTCGGGATAATAAACGTGCATTAGACCCACTGGACTGCACCGCTCTGCAAGCTCATATCCGGTTCTGCCGGCTTCCTGCTAGCTGTATGAAGCTGTAATAATGGATATATTGAGTGTAATTCATCACTTTTATTATCTTATAATACACCCATGGGCTGTATGCTGTCAGCCTGTACCGTGGTGGATGTATTAACGTCTCTGTTCCCAAACAACCGGCTATCGGCCAGTAGCTAGTAGCGCTAGTAGCATGACATCAACAGAATTTAATGTTGTTGTAGGCTATTTACTAACACGCAGGGCAAAAGGGGCACAGGGCACAACCTCTTCTACATCCATGGTCTGTAGGCTATTGAACATCTATTTAGTTTTCTTTCTTCTTTTTTTAATTTTTTCAGCAAAATGCAAATCCTCCTCACAAATAATTGCATCATCATATGAGCTGTGTGTGCACTTCTTCAGCAGAATATAGTGACAGCGGGCTGGGGTGCAAAACGCATGACAGCCATGAGCCTCCTCCTCCTCCTCCTACCACACAAAACCAACAACGTTTCATGTACCATGACACATCCATGAAGCCTCGACATCATGACAGCGTGCACACAGCCAAGCAACCGTTAGTGACACTTCAGAACCCTGGACAGTGAATCCACCACCACAAACAAGCAATATTGTTAATAAATAATATTAGTAGTTTGGCACAGCGACCTACTAAATGCATATGTTACGGTTTATTTGGGAAAACGGTCATTATGCAGATTAATGGTAACATTAAATGGGCATAATGTTGGTGAATTTACATAATGACAGGAAGTTCTTCATAATGACAGTTTTCCCGGTAATCTATCTTTTTTTATCTCTGTTTTGGTCTCCACCAACTCCAGAGAAAAATATCTGTCTCTTTAGCTGCTAAATGCTCCACTATGTTCACCAGCTAATTGCATACTGTGTTTGTCTGCTGTTTGGTGCTGGGCAGGTAGTGTACAGTGGGTTTATCAGATTGTTTTCCATGAAGAGTTTTGTCAATATACAAAATATTGATTACTGCCGCTCTAAATGTAATATGTCAATGCTGTGAGCATCACAAGCGAGTGGTTATCATGGTGAACTTGGATTTGGTAATAATGCAGTTATAAATGTTGATAATAATGATGATGAAATTATTAATAAATTGTTAATAAATGGATTTGGGTGCAGCCCTTTTCTGAAAGTACATGGTCATATGGTCTAATCATCAGTCAAAGGGATTTTTCACAACCTGGCAACTGATGATTTAATGCTTTTCTGGAATGATTTCCACACTGGCAATAGCCCGAGGTAAACGCTCAATCTGTCAGTTTTGGCAATAAAAACTGCTCAACTTAAAGATGTTCAAAGCCAAACTCTCTAAATCAATCCTGTCACTTAAAGTTTCCTGTCCACTAAATCCCTGCTGACTCATCCTCTCCTTCCCTCCCTGTTGTCAGATCCTGCGCATCTGTACGAGGTACACCCCCGACCAGGACACCATGACCTTTTCGGACGGGCTGACCCTGAACCGGACGCAGATGCACAACGCTGGCTTCGGCCCGCTCACCGACTTGGTGTTCACTTTTGCCAACCAGCTGCTGCCCATCGAGATGGACGACACGGAGACAGGCCTCCTCAGCGCCATCTGTCTCATCTCTGGAGGTGGGCGAGCCGGGGCACAGCGCTGGGCATATTTAGTGAGGGGAGGGGAGAGGAGGGGACGGCAGGTTTGTTAAGAAAGGGAATAGATAAGGTCTTTAGGGATCTGGCAGAAATGCCTCAGACCATCTGAGTGGGCGTGCCGGCGTACATGTTTGATTGACAACTTGGCTGGGAGGAGCAAGGAGAGACAAAGTAAACAAATGTATGTTAGTAGTGAAGATAATTTAGCATCTGAAATGACAGGTGTTGACCTTCACAGGTACATTTTAAAGCTATTCAGTGTGCTACAGCTGACTAGCCAATTAGCTGTCTATCCTGCAGCCCCTCCCCGCCCCCCCAGTTGATGTTTGTTTGGTGAGCTTGGACAAGACGTGTCAATGCCAGATAAGAAGGAGACATTAGCTAGAAAGCTAATAGGTTGAGGCTCTTTCTGAGTTGTTTAACAGCTGTTAGTCTCAGTGTCACCGTCAGCAAAGATAGAACGGCAACAGTTGATAAGGCAAGATTACTTTAACAAGACGTAACGCAATTTTCTCTCATAAATGAAAAGTTGAATTCATAAGAGATCAAACATACCCTTGCTCAATTCTACTGTACACTAATACTGTACACTCTCTACACCTTTGCTGCTACAGTCCTACTTTTACTAGCAAATTATAGATAGATATTCTGTTATACTACATTTCAGATACATTTATATATATAAAAAAAATGTATATCACAAAAAGTAAAACAAGAACCTCACCAGGAGGAGACATGTTGGTTGTTTCCTGTATGCGATCCAGAAGGGTGAAAAGAGGAGATGTCACGCGTCATCGACGCGTCATTTCTTTGGGGTACAACACATGCAAAGTAAAATCACTTCTGCAATCGCCGAAATTGAGCCAATAGCAACGCACAACCGTAGCTCCATTACACTGCCCATGTGTCATACCCCATAGCTCAAGACCCGAGTCACAGCCTCTTTTTAATACTTAATACTAATGATGACATCTTTGAAGGTACAGTGTGTAGGATTTGGTGGCATCTAGTGATGTGGTTGCAGATTGCACCGGCGTTGGTTTGTTGGTTTGTTGGTTTGTTGGTTTGTCCATTAGCAGGATTACTCCAAAAGTTTTGGAGGGGTGGGGTGTGGCACAATGAATAATGCATTAGATTTTGGTGGCGATCCGGATCATGATACGGCTTTGTGATTTTTTTTTTTAATAACTCCGCTCAGCCTGTGCATTAACACCACAGGCTTTAGGGCAACGACGTACATGAAACCTGCCTCGGCGGAGGTCTGCGCTCTCCGAGTGCACTTCTAGTTCACTAATGAAAACATAGCTATGTATATATATTATTATATTCCATTAATAGATCCCCGAAATGTTACACACTGTACCTTTAAAGCAACTGATTCAAGAGAATTTTTTTTTTATTTAAATTATTACCACTTGTGGCCACTGTGCAAAAGCAAAAATTACATAGATTTGCTTTAAAAATTAAATGATTGGCTCGCCTATGTGCAAAGAATCTAAATACACAGACGGGGTACATTTATGAAACAAAAATAAGAAATAAATAATTCAAATCAAATCTGTATTCAGCTTCATTTCAGCTGGACTTTAACAGTATGTATCATTTAAAAAGCAAAGGTTTGAAAAGTACCACCACTTGTTGTCTTTTTTAGTACTTTGTTAATCATCGTGTGACCCCCTCAGAGTTAGAGAAACACTTCTGCAAAGTATCAGGTATCTGCTGCTTCAGCCAAGAAACACCAACGTCAGTCTGCAAAATCCCAAAACACAAGATGGATATGTTAAATCAAAGGCTTTTTGCAGCCTGATTACATCATATATTTAGCATAAATTCAGATTTAAAGATATAATCAGAGTTGATAGTGTAGTCTTGGAGTGAGTAAACTGATCTACTCCACATTCAAACCATGCTCAGCTGCTTCTCCATTCAACATAGTCAGCCTGTATTGATTCCTCCAGATAAATATTGAGCGGAGCTGCAACCCAGTTTGGGATGAAAGTAAGCCAGAATCCACGGGAGTCTGGAACCAGGTCAAGCACAGGTTGCTTTCAGTGAGGCAGCACTATCCTGACTGACAAACATGGAGGGTGGGGAGGAAGAGGAAGAGGAGAGGGAAGAGGGGTGATGTACAGGTATGTCACAACGGCGTCAGTCAGCTGAGTGGAATGTTTGAACTGCCAGAGGAAATAAGACTTCTCTGGTTGTTTTCCACCGAGATACCCGAGGCATGACTAACTCCCTCATGTCAGGCTACACACACATTAACACACAAATCCTCCTCCCCCACACACACACACACACACACACACACAGTTTTACTGTACGTCCACCAAAAGTTCTCACTATCACGCTCCTCTCTCTACCCTTTCATCGGTGCTCACGCAGCGTTACTGCTGGGGTTTCATTCAACAATATATATATATATATATATATATTTATATACTCGATCCCCAGAGCCTCTGCAAATATTACAGAGTCTTGCATAATCCACGGACTGTGTGAGACGCCTCTGATTGCATCTGTCATCACACACCTTGACTGCAGGTCCAGCAGCTGCTGATCTCCATGCACACACTGCCACCTCATGGCCTGATGGTGTAGTGTGCGTGTTCAACAACTTGAAATCTAATCCTCAATGTGTTACAGACCATTCAGGTATAATATCTAAAACATTATTATGTTATAGTATTATACTAAACGACTTAATTAAAGATTATCACACCTAGTTTTTATTTACCACAGTCTACTTTCTTTAAAGTAGGGTTGCAACTCGGGCTGTCAATCGATTAAAATAGTAAATTGTCAAGTATTTAATACTCTTATCAACATGGGAGTGGGCAAACAGGATCACTTTATGCACATGTATGTATATATTTATTATTGGAAATCAATTAAAAACACAAAACAATGACAAATATTATCCAGAAACCCTCACAGGTACTGCATTTAGCATAAAACATATGCTAAAATGATAACATGGAAAACTGCAGCCCAACAGGCAATAACAGCTGTCAGTGTGTCAGTGTGCTGACTTGACTATGATTTGCCCCAAACTGCATGTGATTATCATAAAGTGGGCATGTCTGTAAAGGGGAGACTCGTGGGTACCCATAGAACCCATTTACAATCACATATCTGGAGGTCAGAGGTCAAGGGACCCCTTTGAAAATAGCCATGCCAGTTTTTCCTCGCCAAAATTTAGCGCAAGTTTTGAGCGTTATTTAACCTCCTTCACAACAACCTTGTATGACATGGTTGGCACAAATGGATTCCTTTAGGTTTTCTAGTGTCATATGATGCCAGTATCTTCACTTTAGCTTTAAAACTGAGCCCCCTTACAACTTCTGAAAGATCGTTTGCATTCATGCGTTAAAGAAATAAGTGGCGTTAAAACAAATTTGCGTTAACGTGTTAGTATCACATTAACGTTGACAGCCCTAGTACGAAAACAATGTTGTTGTTTTGTAGATTTAATCTTCCTCTTAGGTTATAACCCCTTTCTCTGTCAGAGAAATATCGTGTGATTAAACGCGATTCAATATTTTAATCAATTGACAGCCCTAATTCGAACCACTAGGAAGAGCATGTGTAGGAGTAAGTAAGTAGGACTGCCACTATACTATTGTGAGGATTGCTTAAAGATGTTATTTGTACGTGTACTACTGCCTCAAGGGAATTATGCAGAAGTATAAAATGCTACACCTGCAACAGTTAGCAAGGACTGTGCAATCCGCTGGACTCTGTAAATGGTGGAGAAATTATAATTTGATTACAATAAAACAAAGGTTGGTCTTCACCGCATTGCTAATGGCTGAATATGATGATTGATGAAGGAATATAAAACTATTAAACCTGATGAATGTACAAGGACTCTGACTCAAAAGAAAACTTCCAACTAAAAGGTGAAAAAACAAATGATGATGATGGAGGATTTGAGCCCCTTTTCAGAGAGCAGAGGCGCTGCTTCATCTGACCACTGAGTCATCCTAATAAACACTGTGTGCAGCAGAGATGAGGTCTGTGAATAGCTGCATTGCTTTGAATACTCCGTCTGCTGATTAGTTTTAATGTGTTGCTTCCCTGCTGTTTGAGACGTTAAAACCCCCGGTTATCAGAGCTTAACGCCACGACTCAAAAGGAAGGATTCAAATTAGTTTTCTGCTCAAGTTATCTC
Source organism: Sebastes umbrosus (assembly GCF_015220745.1). Classification (NCBI taxonomy): domain Eukaryota; kingdom Metazoa; phylum Chordata; class Actinopteri; order Perciformes; family Sebastidae; genus Sebastes; species Sebastes umbrosus. The sequence continues at coordinate 6,593,939 of NC_051283.1, forward strand.
ATTGAGAGCATCTCAGCAGTCTCTCCGCTGCAGCAAATGAGTTGACATAATGAGATAAACTCTTCCTTCTTAATCAAACCAGGCGTCATGCTGTGATACATGTATTAGCCTCTAGCTTGTCTACATCAGATAAAGCCAACACATGGATTTGTCATAGTTGAGCCTCGAGTCTGACTTGATTTGTGTGTGTGTGTGTGCGTGTGTGTGTGTGTGTGTTAGACCGTCAGGACCTGGAGGAGCCCTCCAAGGTGGACCAGATGCAGGAGCCGCTCCTGGAGGCCCTGAAGATCTACGTGAGGAAGCGTCGGCCCAGCAAACCGCACATGTTCCCCAAAACCCTGATGAAGATCACAGACCTGCGCAGCATCAGCGCTAAAGGTAGGAAGGATATCAACTCACAGTTATGTTAGGTTGCAGTCAAAAGATTCCAGTAGTATATATAGGGGCAGTCCGAGTCCGCTGCAGGCACTTTGGCTCTAAATGCTACAATACCCATAATCCTTGACCACCAATATGGAGAAGAAGCCAATTAGAAGCACGATTCAGAGCACAAGTTAATTCAAAACGTTCGCTGTTGCAGTTGTGACAAAACACGGCGCCACAGTTGCTGAATTCCTCCAAAACTGATCCAGAATCTGAAAGTAAATTGAATTAAGATGCGGATTATCATGTTTCTTAGAGTCATAGTTTCTTCTCATTGTGCCTTCGACTTTTTTATCAAAGTACCAGATGTTTTCCAACACAGTTGTTAAGATTTTGTACTGATGACTCAAACAGGAGAGTTTCAGTGCTCCGAGTGTGAGTCACACGTAATTGTCCAAGGAAAGAATGACTATGTACTTCCAAGGGGTGCCAGAAATAGCTGCTCCCAGTAGTATGCTGCCGGACAGAGGGGGTTTCAGACGCTGTTAGACCACAATAACAAGTGCTTCATTTGATGCACACTGAGGCCTGTAAGGTTTTGTATAGCCGTGTCCACCTGCCACCACGATTCTACTATATTATCCTCTTCTTCTACTTTCAGTCTCCAATCAGCAAACAGTAGCAACGGCCGAGTAGTGAAACTATACTGCTGTATCTAGCTGCAGTTCAGCTAATCGCCATATCTAAAGCTTGAAAATAGGGGCCCAGACATTAAGCCATAGACTATACTGTATAAGAAGTGGATGTAGTCACTGTGACGTCACCCATTGGTTTGTGGACTGCCGTTTCAAAGCCTCGAGTTTGTCATTTTGGTCGTCACCATCTTGTTTTTTTGCAACCAGAAGTGACACAAGAGGGTGGAGCTAAGTACAACCGAACGCTGAATAAGACATTTTTAGGCGACCAAAATGTTACAATTAACTTTCATGAGCTGAAAACACACTTTGAAAGAGTTCAAGTTGTAAGACGAAAACAAGAACATCTCCCAGACCGGACAACGCCGTGGTAGCGACCTGTCAATCACAAGGTAGCCACGCCCTAAAGCATCCCCTGCTTTATGGTCTATCTGACTCTAAATGGGACCATCATTTACTAAATGAACATCATGCTGTATTGAAGAAGACTTGAAACTAGAGATTGAGACCATAAACTCATGTTTACAATGTTTACTGAGGTAATAAATCAAGTGAGAAGTAGGCTCATTTTCTCATAGAGTTCTATACAATCCGACTTCTTTTTGCAACCAGACGAGTCGCCCCCTGCTGGATATTAGAAAGAATGCAAGTTTAAGGCACTCCTGCAACGACTTCACTTTTCAGACCAGGAGATGCCCACTGGTAGAGCCCAAAACAGAGCTAAAAGGAGACTGAATATTGGACTTTTATTTATCAGTTGACCAGAAATACGACTATATGAATGCCTCAGTATGCTTTAAACAAACAGGGTTGTACAACATGCTGTAGCCATAATAACGTTATAAATCCATTGTATGTCAGATGTGGTGATGATGATGTTTTCAGCTGGTTGTAGAGTTTTCTGTCTTCTTCAAGTGGCTGAAAAATCAGCTAACGCAGCATAAAATGTACATTACAAATGACAAGGAACAGAAAGAGAGAGAGAGTACCTTGCTTTTAACTTCTCTAAACCGGCTGCCTGTGAAACTATTGATTTTAACTTTCTGTTGCTAACTTTTAAAGCACATTCTGGACTGGCTCATAGTTCTGAGTGTGCTTTGAGATCCTCAAAGGCCCTCCTGCGCCTCCACCGACCTGGGTCCCTTGACTGAAGCGATTGTAGACCCTATACATTATCCCCTTTGTATCTTTCTTTAAATCCCGTCTTTTAAACTTGCCTTTTTGTAATGTTGCCCAGGTTTATCTGGTTGCATTACCAGCTTATGTTCTCGCCGACACTTTTACTGTCTGTACTGGTTATTTGTCTCCTAATCCTTTGGGTTTTCTTCTGGGTTTTACTCTTTTGTTTTATTTTCTCTTCTTTATTTGGTAGCTTAACTTTGCTATTAAAGTGCACTGCATATTATGAATTACTGACGTAAAGTTGATACAGAGGTTCCTGCAGTTCAACATTTTTTATTGTTAATATTTTACACAAGATGTCTGACCAGAGGAATCATGTTGATTTTACTCAATAGTCTGTAAAAACAGCAATAACGGCCTCATTTTGCCTGAAGAAGCTGCTAACAAAACAAAAAATCTTAACTCAATGTCCACATACTTGATTTTTTCTTCTGTCAACCATATGTCAGGGTTTTCATCAGCGGATGGTGATCAGTTATCATCACACAATAAATAAGTATGGATGTGTGAGTGGTTGTATATGCGGGAGATCGTAATGTGGTGTCAAATGTAACGTTGAAATGTCAGAAAAAAAGCTAGTAAGTGGACCTTGGTCGCTATAAGCACCATAGATATGGGTCAGTAGGGGCCTACTGCGCCTACTAAGTTGTAAAAGTGAAAACGAAATTTAAAAGCAACACGTTCTAACATGTAAAACTGAATGAAATGTGTTTTGAACACAAACAAAACAGCTTCTTCAGGTTTAGGAATCAAAAACACTTAGTTAGGTTAAAGGAAAAATACCGTGTTTTGGCTTAAAATAAATATGTTTCAAACGTGACAGTAAATCTTAACACTTGTGAACACAAGACAACTACACATTATTGGTTTCACACGGGATGCGATCCTCCTGGGTGAAAACCAGTCCACAAACCAATGGGTGACGTTACTGTGACTACGTCCACTTCTTTTATACAGTCTATGGATCTACCATGTGAATAGCTGATAAAACCTACTAGTGGGCGTAGTGGGCCCCTACTGATAACGCCTATTTCATGGCCTTTTTAAACTACTATTTCCAACATCAAGAACAATCTTTCACGCTTCAATTTTAATCCTCATGTTTTGCCCTCATCAGGAGCGGAGCGGGTCATCTCTCTGAAGATGGAGATCCCGGGTTCCATGCCACCGCTCATCCAGGAGATGCTGGAGAACTCGGAGGGCCAAGACGGCAGCAGCAGCAGTAGCTCTAGCAGCAGCAGCAGCACTAGCAGCAAAAGCAGCAGCAAAAGCAGCAGCAAAAGCAGCAGCAGCAGCAGCAGCAGCACTAGCAGCACTAGCGGGAGCAGCACTTCGGCGGAGGCGGCGGCCAGCCCCAGCAGTAAGGGCAGCCCCAAGGAGGACGCCGCTGCCGCTGAGTCGCCGGAGTCGGACAACGAGGAGGCTACGGCCACACCGCCCAGCGACGAGCCCTAGGAGGCTCTCTCTCTGACAGTCCTTTGCACGAAAAAGGAACAGCCAGGCAAGGACCCCCTATAACCCCTCCACCCCTACTCCTTTGCTTGGTATTACGTTATCTTTATATCCTCGTCCTACTCCTTTTCTCCCCTAAAATTCCCCTCCTTAAAAAGAAAACGTCAACACGGAGGCCTCAAAGGATCAGTGCTTTGTGTATAATTCTGAATTTAGCTCTTATTTTGGCGTGGTGTCTCTGGGACGGGGACAACAGGAAGGGCGTGGACCTCGTAAAACCGCCAGAGATGATACACCTCAGGTCTCCTGTGTAAATTCTTATCTGCATGACGGGAGTTTGATAAGTGGTTTTACTTCTCTCTCTCTCTCTCTCTTTCTCTCTCTCTCTCTCTCTCTCTCTGTCCTCATCTCTTCTCATCTCTCGTATTGTTGGCATACGTGCATTGTACATACCATTGTATGGTTAGATCTCTGTTTCTATGATGAATTTTGTGGTGCTTTTTTCATTGTCTTAAATATTATCTTTGAGGCGATACATCAAGGTTTAAAGCGGGACTAATTGTACGTCCTTCGAAAAAGTTATCTAGAATGTTATTGCATATAGACATTATGGAAGTCTAATATTTTATATTTGTTCCTATATTTAAAACTGTTTTTTGTCTTTTATAACACTTCATGTCTCTACATGAATGAGTGTACATCCACACCGCCAGAATGCAAAGCTTCTCTCCACGTTGACAGAGCCGAGTCTGTTCAACTGTTTCCTCAACGGAGAGAAGCACAACAGCAGAAGCCTTCGATGCACACTCATCAGATCGACCGTTAAGTCTCCGTCTCGACATGAATCACAGAGACCCGACGAGCGAGATTAGATTTAGAATAAGCCAGTCTATGAAATCAACTCATCAGCAAATCAGTTTACCTCACTGTCGAAACAAATTGGGGGAATTAGGTTGTTGATAGATGCCAGAGATTTGTTTTTTTTCTGCAGCAGGCTGTGATCACATAGGACGCTTTATGTATCCCTGCTACTTCAAACTGGACGAACTTAAACTGTGTCGCACTTTATTATCACCTGGTCAGTTAAGTTAACAAGCCAATGTTGTGCCACAATTTGTTTCCCCTAAAAAGTGAATTTCCCTACGTCAAGTGTCCACTGATTCTGTGAGGAAGATGTCTGGCTTCACATTACTTTACATGTTAATCTAATTTCCACCAGCAGGATTCCGTTGTTCAGTGGAAAATGTACAAAAAAGGACTCATTGGCAGGGAAACTAATTTATTACATAGTGTTGGCACAACAACAAGTGAACTGAGATGAAAATGAATCCTCGAAACAGACGTCGTGTATCCACAGACTGGCATGTTGCCGTCCTGTTAGCGAGCAGAGCCAGCATTCGTCTTCTCTTGCCTGGTGTTTAGTGAGTCTATGTAACTTTTGCTGAACAGCAGCACAAGCGGCAAGAAAAGGGAAATATAGTGTACTGCAGAGCTGGCCCTGACCAATTTGGTGCCCTATAGACAAGATTTTGGCCCCTTGTATCGCAGCCAATTCCACCACCAATCTTTGTGTTCATATACTCACACAGAAACTGCATAGCTTTATATCTTTGAGATTAAAATAGGCAGATCACACTCACAAGAAAAACAATATTTATCAAAATGATGTTGTAGGTTATTCCCCAAACAGCTGAATAGTCTTTCCAACTTTCCCTAATGAATTTAAAGTGGGAGTAACTGACGTTAACTCTTTTTATTCATTAGCTATCAGGGTTATGCAGCGGGGAACCCAGAAAATACGGCCTATTTAATAGGCGACATAGTTCTGTTGTTGTGGGCTTTTTTGTGGCAATATTTCCATATAATAGTATTAAATAGTATTAGTAAAAGAAATAGTAAAAGTTCAAAATTAATTTTGAATTTGGGACGCCCCTATGGATGGATGGATTTGTCTATACCGCCTATGTCTAGGGCTGGCTCTGGTGTACTGACTCAGTAATTTCATAAACTACCAGAACAAATAATGCTGTAGCAGCAAAACCCCTGAGTGTACTAAACTCAACAAGGGTGTGTTTTATTGCGTATGAGTTTAGCCTCACTGAGATTTATATTTCCAGTTTTATTACCACTTTTTGTTGTAGTTTTGGCCATCATTTTTATCAGTTATGCTAATATTGTTCTTACAACACTGACTGCTAAATTCTGAGATGTGACAGGTTGTAAACAAGCCAACAGTTTAGCCAGACTATCTAAACCTCTGGAGGTAAAAGTGAACACACACAAATTGTTGCTAATTGTGCAGGAAAACTGTCTACATGCACGACTACGATGGTCCAAAGTAGCCTATACTGGAGCATATGGATCTAAGGGAACAAACTTTGTTAGAGGACTTACGTTTCGACGCCAGGTGCGTCTTCATCAGAGTGAAACAGTGCAGAGATTCACATTCTCCTCAATAACCTCCCCTAATCAGGAACTAATTCAGCACAGGCTGGAACCACAGGGAGGGGACAATAAGCTCTATGTAGGCAGGGAGAGATATGGCAGATCAAAGTGAAACCAGAAAGTCACCTTTGTTTTGTCTTCCAAATAAGTCTGACTAACCTGTTTGACCTTCTGACTTTTTTTTTGTGATGTTGCCGTGTTCCCAAATCTCAGCAATTAAGTTGGTGAGTTGTCTTAGATATAAAAACATTGTACTCATTAAAGTAATGGCTGAGATCTTGCAAAGCGTCATTGCTAAAAATATGTCAAACAGGGCAACAAACACAAGCAGTGAGACAATCAGTTTTAAACACCGTGATCTCACAGAAAGATGTGAAATGACCCCGACCTCTTGACAGAGATTATATGGTGGCAGCGGCGGCACATAATGTGTTGAGATTACATGCAGCCACCAGTTTGGGTAAAATGAGTAGGCCCATCGTTTGTTCGGTAACTTCACTTACGTAATTTAAAATAAGTCCACATTTACTTTTGGTTTCTCACGGGGCACCAACACCTGTCTCCTGGGTGAAAGTCCAGTGTTTGACTCACCCATCCATCCCGACCTCCTCCCTATATGCACTTTGATTAAAACATATTTCTCTTGAACCCAGGAATTTGTGTGTCCACAACGACAAAGGAATCCTAATTTCCATTGGCATTGTTTCTGTGGTGCTGGCACATAATTTTAACACATTACATGCCACCATTGCGTAATACGCTGTTAAGAGGTCTTGGTCATTTCACGTATTTCTATGAGATCAGGCTGGTTTTAAACAAGCCCCAGGTTAGCCTAACTTATTTCGAAGAGAAAACAAAGGTAAAATTATTACCCAAACAGACCAACTTCCTGGTTCAACTTGGACCTATCGTAATTATGTGGAACTAATTTATTAGCAGAAATGGAATATAATGTTCATAACTATGTTTTCATTAGTGTATAATCACCTGAAACTAAGCATCGTTGTGTTTTCGATATCTTAGAACAAGCCCTTCATATCTACATAGGGAGCGGGTCCTCTTCACGGAGTCCGGCATGTTGCTCCGCAACGTTTCTACAGTAGCCCAGAACGGACAAATCAAACACTGGCTCTAGAGAGAGCCTTTTCTTGTTTTTATGTTACCTGAAGGCCACTGTAGTTCTCCGACCTCTGAGCGAGGCGAACGGCGTTACTCACATTACAAAGAGAAAAGTGAACAGAGGGGTACTCAGTTGGTTGCAATCTGCAACCACACCACTAGATATCGCCAAATCCTACACACTGTCCCTTTAATGGAGCTGGACTATTATCCATGTAACGACTTTTTGCTTTCAAATTAAGTAGCTAATCTGACAAAACTGTTGGTTTATTTACAACCCGTCTCATCATCTAACCGGTTGTGTTTCTTTCCCCATTGGACCTATTTTTAGTGACGTCACCAATGTTATCATAACCGATAGAAATCATTGCCAAAACTACAAAAAAAAGACCCAAATTGTAATAAACTGTAGTTTTTCTGTAGCGCTTTTGTTGCTCTAGTTCGTATGTAGCCCATTCAAATCTTGCTTCTATGTTTTTGTATGAGAGTGTTCAGTTTGATCACAGCCTATAGCAGCTTTGACTTTTTTGAATAATTGCCTGAATGTCGACCTAATGAGTGTGCATCTACCGCTAACAGCATCTACTACCAACCGGGCTCTACAAACGCACATGGGCTCTGTTATGGCCTTATTAGCAGAGCTCCTCAACCCGCTTTTTCAGAAGTGTCTTGTTAGTACCGGTGAAACACGGGGGGGCAATGCAATCCTTAAAACACACTGATGACCGGACCACGTTGGGTCGGGAAGATTGTACACTAATGTAGAAAGCACACAGTTGGGGGTTGGGATCCACAAACCCTCCCCGAAACGTTCGCCTTGCTCTTCAGACTTGACAGTGTAAGCTACATTTAATGATGCAAAAGGAGATTCCTGGTTGACCTCTCGACCCCCTGAGAAGTGCAGTCGAGTAAAGCTTCTCTTTGGACACAGTAGATCCGACTGAGCTCTTAATCTCGTTGGCGGGGGAAGTAGGCGGTGTGTCTTGCATCGGACGAGGTGGTCCCGCTGAAATTAGAAGATGATCCAAGAAAGCTGCTTTTCTCCACAGCCGAGGTCACACATGATACTGAACAATAAGAGATAAACTCCATTATATCCTCTTATAGGACCCAGATCCCTCACTATACCCTGCTGGCTGAACAACGGCTCCATTCTCTCTCATAGCAAGTGGTTGTTCACTTACAGCGCAGGGGACCGACCAACTGTAGCACTTAAAACATGTTGAAGCTTTGAAATGGAGCTGAAACTGAACAATATGAAGGCTAACAGCAGATCCTCCGCAACCGCAGGAGGTTCAGCTTTAAAGAAATTAAGCACAAACGTTATCCGTCACAGAGAATATTAATACTAAACAGCTTTGGGAATACTTTCACACAAGTTACTGAAAAAAGATGTTTCTTTATTTTGGAATATGAAGCAGGAAGTTCTCTCTCAATCTTGTTTTAATTTAACACAAAATGAGGAAGTCTTTAACACTTAGTTAAGGTTTATAAGAAGATATTTGTGCCAGCTGGTATTGGATTAGCTTCATCTGAATTACAAAGATTGTCATTTCAAGCTGTAATCAGGTTTCAAATTTGATCAAAAATGAGTTTGCATTGACTTTGTAGATACAGGTTTGAAACCAAAATTGAATTAAATCCAAATTGTGTTGCTACAGTACAAACAAGCTAAGATGATATGACATGACATAAGAGCAATACTGCACCTTGGTTTTCACATGGGTGAATTTGTTTCTGCTCTTTTGCGTTTGAAATTGAATTTTATAAATTTGAATTCTTTAAAATTTTAAATTATTTTAGTCCAGTTTGACCTTTTGTGTCAGGTTTGACCGTTCTATCACGTTGACTTAAACAAACAGTTATTTGTGCTCATTTGCTAGAGCCGGGAGTCAATTAGCCTAGCTTAGCTTAGCATAAAGACTTGAGTGAGCTAAGCTAACTGTTGCCAAAGGTAAAAAATATTCCTATCGTTCAAAAATACGTTCACCAGAAACAGTACTGGAAAAGTTGTGTGATCAGAAATTATCAAATTGTCAAAATAATGTCAACTCAAGGTCAATTTACTAGCTTGTTCTGGAGCTTTTGGTCAGTCTTCATCAGATGGGCTGTCCAAAATTACTCAATTATTTGAGTGTCCCAATTCTGAATGTGTAATTTATGCTCTATATAATTTAGTTCCCTCAAAAATGTCAACAATGGAACGAAAAAAAGACGCTTGTACACACGTTTCTGTTAACAATCCCACAATGCAAGGTGTCACATTTGTAAAATTACATTTGGCACCTATTCTAAATGGGACCATAATTTACCAAATAAACATCATGCTGTATTGAAGAAAACTACGATTGAGACCATAAACTCATGTTTACAATGTTTACTGAAGTAATAAATCAAGTGAGAAGTAGGCTCATTTTCTCATAGACTTCTATACAATCAGACTTCTTTTTGCAACCAGAGGAGTCGCCCCCTGCTGGCTGTTAGAAAGAATGCAGGTTTAAGGCACTTCTGCATTGGCTTCACTTCTCAGTCACATAGGTTGCCCACTGATGCAAATTCAAAACCTGGCACAAATAACTTCCCATAGAAACACCTCACAGTATTTACAGAGTTCAACATACGGTTGCAGTGACTATGAGTCAAATCAGTTTCTTGTTTTTGATCCAAAACAGGAAAGTAAGACAACCCTTTAGGGCAGTGAAGGGTTCTGGGTCTCAGCAGCTCATAATAATAATAATAAAAACCCATCTGCATCCCATCCCTGCTAAGAAATACATATCATAAGGGAAACCAGAGCTGTTTCAGTTTTTTTTTTTTTTTTTTTTCCGTTTTTAACGTGTTTGAATGTGAATAATGTCATGGAGTCTGTCAGAAGAATGATATGCAGTGTTAAGGAATACTTTACTTCTATCTCAATGTAACATAGGAAATGCTCCTCCCTTGGTTCTCTCTCTGTCTTGCTCTCCTGGTGAGAGATGAAGGGAGGCATCTTGGTGTTTGTTTCTTTTTTTATTTTATTTTAAAGCTGGAAAACCTTCACAGCCGAAGAATGTCCACATCCAACCCCTGAAGCGTCAGGACAGCCCTCAGGCGCCTGACCGCAAGCAAGGGACTGTTCCTTTAGGAAACAACTTCACAATGCTGAATTACTCTCGTTCGTTTCTGTTGAATGTTGTACCGACGTAACTGTAATACTCTACTATCTAGCTCACTGCAGAGATGTTATATAAATGGTGTGTGCTTTGCATTCCAATTGGCAGCTCTGTGGAAAAGACGCTCTGTTATTTGTCCTTGGGAGCATCAACTCACATCCAAGTGTATAAAAAAACGAAGGAGGAACTGGGACTTGGTGGACTGATCTGAGCATCCAGGTCGGACTCCACACGACACGTATAATTTGGGACAATGAGAAAGACAAGAAATGGATGATTACGTCACCTCAGCACCCGACATCGTCGATATGTTCTGTTCTTGTTCCATGTCAAACAGCAGAGCTGCTTCACCCCTCCTGGGCCAGGGAGCCAATCAGCTGTCACCAATCAATCAAACCCAATCAATCGACAGCTATTTGGTTAACAGGTCAACTAATGAACCAGGGTTTGACCGATATGGGGGTTTGAAAACGGATTTGTTTTGTGCCAATAATCAGTCAAAGGAAAAATTGATCTTCAGATACTCTTTTCCCATGTCGCTCCATCTGCCTTGTTTATTAGGTTTCCCAGAATGCCTTTCAAGAACACCCACACAACCACCCTCCACTGGGAATAGAGCGCTCCAGGGATATTTTTTGTAGGCCAACTAGGAAGTTAGCATCGCCCTGGGTTCCCTCGACAAAAAGGCCAATGGGATTTTTCCATTGGGTTTTGGATTATTGGAGAAAATAAGCTCTGTGGCAAACACACGTTTATGATACTTACACGTTTATGACAGCAAGATAATCTTCACAAATGAACGTCACTTCTATGATTTTTGAAGTGTGAATGCAATCGCCAGAAGTAAAAAGCTAACGAGAGTATACACAACGAGGCTGTAACGGCGGACGAGTTTATGACGTTTAGTAGAAGGATTCAAAATTTAGTAATACTGCACTACTGACACCAGAAGTATATAATAAAACTCCTTGTTATTCTGACTTGGGAGTGTTCACGTATTACGGCAAGACAGTTACCCTCCTTTGCTAGCCTTGTCTTCACACCATATAAACCTAATTTGCTATTTTATCATGTTATATTTGGCTCGTTAAAACGTTAAACCAGACAAACTGTGTAGCTCTCCTTATAATTAGTTGAATTTACTGAATCATAGTTGATATTTATGACGGCGTATTAGGGCCATTGTTGGTAAAAAAAAAATTAAAGAGCCAGAGTGGCAGATTTACAAGAAAAATCACACACATTTGCAAGATTATAAAGTCATAAATTTACAAGAAAAATACTCGGAAAAATAGTTGAAGGCCCTAAGACGCGGTCGTAAATATCAGATTTTATTCCGATGCAACCAATTTCTCGTAATTACGGTCTGAACAATATGACGCGAACGCAGCATTAGCTTACTTGCTAACTAGCTTACCAACTAATTAATGCTGCTTTCAAATAGAACTTGTGAGCTCGTGGTTACGACATGAGAAGTCGTATACATAATATGCTTGGTGTTCAAGTGGTTAATTTGTGAGAACACCGCTGCTAAAGAAAACGGCAATATGGCCGCCGTCGGCGTCTCTAGAAGCCAACAAGGCTAACAATTAGCAAGCTAGTGAGGGGGTAACGTAAAGCAGGAAATAGGCCTACAATACAAATACAAACGTTTTCATGTTATAAAATTACTAAGAATTTCTGAAAACTTCACGTCACAACTCATGAACTTGTAACTTTTCGGAAATTTTTCCCTTCATATGGACTCTTCTCGTGAAAAAATGGTAAACACGACCTCATTTGAAGGCAACATATAACGCAGAAAACACAAGAACATAGCATTACAGGCTTAAAAGCTCAACATCAGCCCCACATATCGGTCTAACCCTGGATAAAACCCCTAACCTAGGAGCCAGAAGACATGAACTGTGAACCTCAATATCAATCATTAACAGTAGCTCTGTTGTTGTCCGTCCTGGAGGTGACATCGCAAACTGTCCACAGTCGCCTTTTTTCCCATCGGTATCAGAGAAACCTCACCACCAATCATATGCAGTGTTGTATAGTCGTGTTAATACGAGACATGATGGTCACGTCTTATGAGGGTGGAAGGGGCAGGTGGCGTTGTGGATGTATCCCATCAGCCCCTGCTGCCTTCCCGTACGGTGAAGTCCACCTCAGGAGCTGCTCTGAGGTTTGAGCTTCGATCTGTTCCAGCTCTCCATTTTAAATATTGTCTTTGTTTGTACATTAACATATGCTTTTTATGTTCATATACTGTTAAACTTTACCATGAACTGTCCTGGCAAAGTAATAAAATATATTTATTTTAAAATACTTGTGTGCGCATCCATAATGTGACATCTGATAAAAATGAATATTGCACTTATATTTTTGTCAGGTGGCCTGAAACACGACTCCAAATGAATGGTAATGTTGCTCTGTGTCTGCTGGATGTGTAATAGAGGCAATTGTTTGCTAACATTTTTGCCATATCAACTTTATAAGGTGATATAATGTCAATGTTGTGTTTACAGCTTGTTTAAGTGCCCCCAAGTGGCCAAACAATCAGCTTTAGAGAAGCTTTTGGTTCATACACATTTCGTAGCTATACCTACGAAAAGTAATGCACTGTAATTCATATATATATATATATCCCACAAAATGAATTTGTAATTTGTCCACGTAATTGTGAACCAGGAAGTATAAAGAGTGACAAACGCCGCACAGGGACGAGGTCAGGGTGGATGGGTGGTTAAAAAAAAAACCTGGACTTTCGCCCAGGAGGCCGCTGTTCGTACCCCGTGTGAAACCAGAAGTCAACGTTGATTTGTCAGTCATGTAACTTCCATACTTATTTTAACTCATACTATGCTCTTTTCCTAAAGCTTACTAAGTACTTTTATTGCCTTAATCTAACTAAGTAGTTTCCTGTGATGACAGAAGTTTATTTTGGAAAGACTGTATCCGCGTAACGAGCGCAAATTGACACGTGTTGCTGGACATTCGTAGGAAAACGCATGAAAATGAGGAATCATTTTTTTGTAAGATATCATACGAAGCGTTGTGTGAGGATACGTCGTTTGGTTACATTGTTCACATTTGGCCAGTCATCTACAGCACACTGGATCCAGAATTAAAGTTGCACCAACATTTAAGAATTCGAGGGGAAATTGTCTCTTAAAATTATATGAATGTGCTTTAGATGTACCCATGATGTGTAGGCTTACATGTGGAAATTTGTAATAACAACAGTGAAAAGGTCGATGGATCATCGAAAACGCAAATTTCGCAATAGTCAAGGCTTGTCTCGTGTTCAGCTTGCTCTGGCTGTCTTAGAGGTTTCTAGCTTCACTAAACCAAACATTGGATAACTGGTCTCACAAAGCTGGTTACCAATTGGCTCGGTAAACTCTGGGTCTACCAATCCGACTACAAGCTCTGGCACGTACTAGAGGTGGGGTTTGTAACAAACAAACAATCTTACGCAACAAAAGTAAGTCTGTAAGATTAAAGTTACAAACACCAAGCACCAGAATATAGTGAATCACAGCATTAGAAATAGTTGAAAATAATTAAGTAACCTCAATACTAAAAGCAGTATTTTATGAACTAGTTGGGATCCGTTAAGGGCCCGCACATGGATCGGGAACCCTGGATGAATCGGACACGGACAGCCCTCACTGACGTCTACAGGATTGACATCACAATAAGGAACTGATCTTTACTTGCATAACCTCATTGTGTGTGACAGCATTTGTTTCAGTTCTTCTGTGTGTAATATTGCTCAGTCATGAAAGAATCAGGCCAGGAAAACATGGACATTTCATAGTTTACTTTCAACTTCATGTTCAAAAAGTTACATAATATTTTAACAATTAAAATGTGCTAAAGCACAGCGTTCTAAACTTCTAAAAGCCGCTTCGGACAAATACGGAACATTTCAATGAGCATTAAAAAAAGAAACCTGTATATGTATAATAAAAAGTGTAAAACAGCTACACATTAGAAATCATTGAACGTCACCATTAATGAAAATAAAATGAAAGAGGAAATGTACAAAAGTCTGTGGGAACACAGAAGGAGGAGCAGAGAGTGTGTTTGGAGTGTGTTGATCTAATCGAACATGTCGTCGTCGTCGTCTTCTCCGCCGTTGTCGGACTCGACGAAGTACTTCACCTCCTTCTTGGCCCGGCCCGGCCGGTCGCGGGACGCTGCGCCCATCGCACCCATCGCGCCCATCGAGCCCATCGCGCTCAGGCTGTTGCTGTCGTCGTCCTCGTCATCTGATGGAGGTTTCTGAGGCTTCTGCACAGGACAACGATGAAACACGTTATTATAGTTACCATTTACATTTTTACTGTATTGAAAGCAGGACTTTTACTTGTAACTGAGTATTTTTACACTGTCGTATTTCTACTTTTACTTAAGTAAAAGATCTGAATACACCTTCCACCGCTGTGTCTAAGACTCCTAGTGCTGCGTATTGAACCTACATTTTTGTAGTGTAGAGAAAGTGTTTTAAATTAAAGTAGAGATACTGTAATATAAAAATACTCATCTACAATGAAGTCCTAAAATGTCACTAAGTAAAAATACACAAGTATTTATCAGCAAAATACACTATAGGCATCATAAGTACTTTTATATAATGCAGAAAAATGGCCCACGCGAGTGTCGTATTATCATATTATTATTATTATTATTATTATTACTGGTTCATTAATGTAAGCACCTCTTGTGAGATTTCAGAACGAGACTTCCCGAGATATCGCTTTCATGAGAATGGGACGGACGTGAGGTCACAGTGACCTTTGACCGCTAAAATCTAATCAGTTCATCCTCGAGTCCAAGTGGACGTTTGTGCCAAATTTTTAAAAAATCCCCTGCAGGCGTTCCTGAGATATCGCGTTCCTGCCACAGCTGTCGCCGGGGCGGAGGAGTAACAGAAACGCATACTAGTTTTTGATAAATAATGAAAATAAACTGTTTTTATATTTATTTGGACTTTCCCACTTTTTTTAGGTCTTTATTTAGGCTGATAAAAACAGCTATTGAAGAAAGCAGAATTTGTTGTCAAGGCGATAATATATATTAATAATGTCTATTTAACTTTATGTAAATGTAAAGTATATATAACGTACAACATCAGGCCATAGAGAGCATAAATATACAAGAACAACAGAGGCAGTTTCTGTTAAACCTCTCTCTCATCACAAATGTTCACAGATTATATATTTATCTAATAAACACAGGAAGACCAGATACTCACTCTGCCCGCAGGTTTTGCCATTTTCTTCATTGGACTGTACTCATCTTCAGAGCCAGAGCCCTTCCTCTTCCTCCCCCCTCTGCCTTTACCTGCACAAAGGTCACCACAACAAAAAGTCACCAAAACGCTCAACCAATCTATGTATTGATTTTTTGTAAGACACTACAGGATGTATGTGTGTGTGCTGTACCTTTAAGAGAAGATGCTGATGCTGGCTTCTTGGACCCGGTGTCAGAGTCGGAGTCCCAGATGGATTTATCTGGTTTCTTTGCTTTTGGCGATGGTGTCTTCTTAGGTTTGGGAGTAGCATCAGACGGCTTCTTAGCTGCTACACCTCACAGATAATAAAAACATGGTGAGTTATCTACTGCAATAAATCATGTTGGAAGCTTTTTACCACCTCCACTCTGTACATTACAATAATATCATGCTTTGATGAGTTACATCCACAACGTCCTTGCATATTAACTTTAAGTGTCAGTAATCCCATTTAAATAATCCTCCCCTCTCCCTTCTGTTATGGTTTCATCTCTGCTGCTGCATTAGAGCTCCCTCTGCTGAACACAGCGAGTCGTTACCTTTCTTTGCTGGCGATAGTTTGTCAAATGCAGAGCTGCTGGAGTAGGTGGAGAACACACGGCCGACGCCGTCATCGCTGTCAGACTTGGATCCATCTACAAGACAAACACAGGCCGACGATCACCGGCTGCACTTTCTGCACAGATCATCACTCCTCCTGCTTGTAGACATTCCTGACCTTCTGTAAAGCACATTGTTCAAATGTGCTTTCCTTCACATTGTGTCTTTGTTACATACTCTTCAGTACTAACATACTTTGTTTTTTTTTTCCTACACTACTGTTCACTTTCTTATGATTGGGTCTTCTGTACAGACAAACTAATCAGGTGCTTTTATGAAAGACTTAGATCTTAGAACATGGGGTGGTGTTGCACATCAGCCTCTTGTGGCCGTAATGAGTATTACAACAACAAACATTTTATTATTATTTCTTTTTTATAATTTACAAATTATCCTGACAAAAAAAAAAAAGAATATCTTCTCCTGTTTTCACAGAAAAGTAATCTAGAAAACTAATCCTGGAAAAACTTTCTTTCCCCACCAGTTTAAAGTGGCAGTAGGCGGTATATTTTTGAGGAGAGAAATAGGCATTAACGTAACAGAATATTTGTCATATTTGATCAGCGCTGCCTAGTTTGACCATTTGGTTGGAGTTCGCGAGTGATTGACAGCCGGCTCTCATAGACAGCAGAAGGACAGCAGACCTCACGACCTCACGACCTACTGTCACGATATAGTGACCGTTTTATAAAAATAACTTTTTTTGTAATCGTATTTGTTCCAATCTCGCCTACTTCAGCTTTAAGAGATGACATTTTTGGTTGGACCGCAGAGGGCCAGCCCCACAAACGCAAAAGACAGTCCTTTATGCAAATGAACAGCGCGACGCTTCCGGCTCATGAAACTTGGAACAAGCTGTCACTAGGTAACTAGGTAACTAGGTAACTAGACAATCTAGTTCTAAAATGAAACCAGACTCAGCAGTGGCATCGCCTATTTCTCGCTTAAAAATGTTTTCAGAAGTAGATTTTTGGGGGATTTGTTTCGATAGAATAACAGAAAGTATACGAGCAGGCCGCCAAGTTGTTTCCTGTTTGAAACGGCAAGCAGAAAATCAGGGACCAATTGTCCCCTAGTGTCCTCGCTGGACCTGGTGGACATGTACCGCTGAATTTAACATTATAGACATGACCACTGACTATTTATGTAACAATTTAACCACAAATTCACAGACTGACCGTACACGGTCCAGACATATACTCGGTTTTGACTGAGTCTTGTTTTTAAAGTAACTTAGAAAGATTTCCTGGCAAAACCTTTTTTTACCCAGCTGTTTTTAAATCATTAACACAGGAGAGAAAACAAGTTAGATCAGAAAATGCATACTGTTTTCTCACTCTCACTCTCAGGGCTTCGGTACCAAACCCTACACGGCAGTAAATGGTAAATTGAATTGGTAAATGGACTTGCAATTATATAATGCTTTTCTAGTCTTCCGACCACTCAAAGCACTTAACAATACACGTCAGCCTTCACCCGTTCACACACACATTTATACACTGATGGCATCGGGAGCAATTTGGGGTTAAGTGTCTTGCTCAAGAACACATCGACATGTGACCGGAGCAGCCGGGGATCGAACCGCCGATCTTCCAATTGGTGGACGACCTGCTCTACTCTCTGAGCCACAGCCGGGGCGGCCGTACAGTACATTTTAGAAATCAATTATAGATAGGCTTGACTGCACACCAACACTGAGCTTGTACTCACCGCTGTCATTGCTTTTTTCAGAGAAGGCGGACTTGGATGAGAAGATGCTGCTGGCTGTCTCTTTCTTTTTAGCTACAGGCATAGCAGGCCTAAAGGGAAGCAGGAACAACGTATTCAGCATTTATTTTCTATTTATTTTGGGGCCTTTGTGCCTTTATTAGATAGAAGACATTAGAGACAGATGACAGGAAATGAGTGGGGAAAGAAGGGACGGACATGCAACAAAGGTCAGTGGTTAGATGTGAACATTTAAGACATTGTGGTTAAGTGATGAGATGAGTGGGGAGAGAAGGGACGGACATGCAACAAAAGGTCTTCGGTTAAATGTGAACATTTAAGACATTATGGTTAAGTGATGAGATGAGTGGGGAGAGAAGGGACGGACATGCAACAAAAGGTCTTCGGTTAAATGTGAACATTTAAGACATTATGGTTAAGTGATGAGATGCAACGGCCAGTATCCCCTTCAACATTCCTACAAACTTTCTACTTCAACATGTTGAGATGAGCTCCTGACTGCGGTTTGAATCTTACGTGGTCTTTTGTTTGGGAGCAGAGTAGGAGTCTTCGTTATCCTCCTCGTCTTCGTCATCAATATGGTCGTTGAAGCGCTCCTTGGTCTCAGAGGAAGTGAAGTCATCTTTAAACGACCTCACCGGAGAAGAGGCCACGTCGTCGTCGCCGTTCTCCTCTTCGTCCGCCTCCTCCTCCGAGAAGTCAAACGTGTATTTTGGCTTGGAAGCTGAGAGACAAGAGCAGAGGGAGTCTGTGTCACGTTTTTTATTGCCGCTGTGGGTTCTGGCGCCTTGTATAATAATTATTGCGGCCGGTTGCATCAGACGGAGCGCTCAGAGACTTGAAGCTGACGGAGGCGAATCAAACTGACGAAACGTACACCCAGTTCACAAGTTATTTTTGGCCCCAGGCTGCTGATTTAAATGAAATGTTACCCTGTTACTCTGTAACCAGCTACCTGATGCTGACTGTGGGTCAAATCAAAGAATTTGTACATGATAAAAGAGAAACAAATGCTGAGAGTATTCATTTATCAGCCATTTGAGACTTGAATCATCCTCTCTTTTATTCAAGTTCTTTGAAATTCTGTTCTTGTTGATATAGTACAGTGAATGCATCCAGTCCCTCTCCTTTAAAGGCCCTGACACACCAAGTCGACAGTCAGACAGTTTGGGGCCGTCGGTGAGTGTCTGTCGGACTAGTTTTTGCGGTGGCGTCCCGCACCGTCAGCCGTCTAGTCTGCCCATGTCGGAAGTTTTTCAGACGATTCAGCATGTTGAATCGGCGGCAGAGCCCGTTGGTGAGAGATATCACTATGATTGAATGTTCAGATTAAATGAATCAGTGCACTCATCTCATCTGATCATTCCGATACACGGATATTTTCCCAACGACATGACCATCTGGAATGAAGCTAAGTGGTGACTAAGAGTGGTGTGTAAATGTTTGGCAAACGCCGCTTTAAATCCGCAGTCCTTGCTCTACCGGTTTCCCTTTTTGAATGACAAAAGTCTTTGCGGTGTGTTTAAATGCAATTTCTTGGCCAAGACAAAGGCGGCCTTCATTGCCGCTAGTTTTCTGATGGGTGGGTTGGTGTGTCTGGGGCTTTATAGTCATTGTATTAACGTTACATACTTAGCTGGCAGTCTGAACGCTCCCAGTTTGGGGAAGCAGACTGGAGTCCCAGCACAGAAGATAAGCAATGTGTTGTTGTGGACGCCACATTTGTTTGAATCCGAAAGTCACACAATAACACAAACAAACTGATCGTTGCAGCGGTAGACCAGCGACCCCTGTGTCCTGCAAGGTCACTGGAGGTGACTGTTTTTGTGAATGGAGTCTGGCCTAGTGGCTTTGAAGAGCGCGACATAACAACTTCAGTCCCCCGTCGGAAAGGGCTGTCTGATTGCAGAGTAAAGCGGTGAAAATATTCTAAATATAGTGTACACTTTATGGATTTTTTTAGGCGGATAATATACGTTTTTCAGCTGCTCCGCTCCACAGCTGCTTTACCTCACTGTCAGACGGCCCTTTCTGACGGGGGAACTGAAGTTATAGTGCTCTCTTCAAAGCCACCAGACTACATTCACAAAAACAGTAATTTGACCTTGCAGAATGTGGGAGTATACATACAACCCCACTTCAAAAAATCCTAACTAACCCTTTCAGTTATTTCCAAACTTAGCACAGCTAACTTTGACACAGCTATTGTTAGCGTTCACATTATTCATAACCTTATTGATTAGCTTCGAATAGCTTACTTTGGTGACCTACTTCACTGCTTTTTGCAATGGCTGAGTGGGCGTTTCCATTTGAGAAAAGCAAAACAGAATACAGATGGACTCGCCCTTTAAACGGCATTTGGCCCAACTTTACCTGATGCCCTCTGGGACTTGGTCTCTCTGGGGATGATAGGCTGACTGTCCTCCACGTCAGAGTCCGACTTGGAGTCGTCCTCAGACCAGGGGTTTCTCTTCTTCACCTTCTTAGCGGGGGTACCTTTAGGCACTGGAGTTTTTCTCACTCTGGGAGTTCCTGCAACACAGTAAACAAGATTACCAGACCGTCTGTTGACAAGTCTGTATTCTCACTCAGGACTGAGGAGCTCCTGGTTGTTCAATAATGGATTATAGTTTTTCTCACTGCACTGCAGAGCACAAAAGAGGCCCGGGGTAATGATGGCTGCAGTCCAACACAGTATACTAGGAGAAAGACGGCTGTATCGTCTCTGGATAGTTGACAAATATCTGTCTGTCTGTGCTGATAAATCATTCAGCAAGTCCGTCATTTCTGACAACCCTCCTTCCCCTAAATCTTCAAAAAGCGCCATCTCAAAAAATGGTTTCGCTTTTGCTAAATCTTGAAATCTTAAAATGAAATTTCACGTTTGATGAATAGTTTAGTACTGACCGGGCTCTTTCTTCTCTCTCTTGGCACGAGGAGTTTTTGGTTTGACTACAGAGTTTTCTCCTGTTTTCTCCTCAACGCCCAAACCATCCTCATCAAACTCCAACTTCACCGCTGGATCTATGTCACTCTGAGAGAGAGAAAAACACAACCTGTTAACAATCCTGGATTTCACTCTACTATTTGTTCGGTATTACATTTGGCAGTTTGTGTTACCTTCTTCTTTTTGGTCATTTTCTTGGCTGCGTCCGATCTGATCGCCTGAGTCGGAGGCTCCACCCTGCGACCGTACGGCGAGGGCATGGTCTCCTCCAGGTTCAACTTCTTCGCTTTAGGTTTGCCCACTTTCCCCTTCACCATCTTGACGGCCTTTCCCATACTCTGGTCCTCTCGCTCCTGGGCCTCCACTTTCTGAAAGACAAAACACAACATACATTTTAACTTTCTAAACACAGCAAGTTATCAAATAAAAGCCAGTATTGAAACAAATAAAAGTAAAACATCCTGTAATCTAATAATATGTAATCTAGTTCAAATTCATCATAACGTACACTGAACAAAAATACAAACTCAACACTTTTGTTTTTGCTAAAAATCTAAGACTATTTCTATGCACACAAAGGACTTATTTCTCTCAAATGTTGGTCACAAATGTGTTAAAAGTCCGTGTTAGTGAGCACTTCTCCTTTGCCAAGATAATACATCCACCTGACAGGTGTGGCACATCAAGATGCTGATTAAACAGCATGATTATTACACAGATGTGCCATGGGCTGGTCACAATAAAAGGCTACTCTAAATAAATCTAACATCACAATGTGTTAACAGTTACTCAAAGCACCTCAAATCCTAAAGTAAACTATCAATTGTCACCTAGTGTTACGTGCTGAGACAATAAACGTCCAAAACACAAAACTTACAGCCAGCTCCTCGACGAACACCGCCAAGTCCTCCTTCCACAGATCCTCTGGACATTTCTTCTGGAGATCACTCAGCTCGGATCTCTGCACACACATTCGCTTTGTTAATCAACACGTGTGAACTGCAAAACTTTATACACTAATTCTGATGTGGTCCTGGATTATAGTCAAAGGAACACTAGACTTAACTTAACATTAGAGTTGGGTGTTGGTCAACCCCTGATGAATAACCACAAAGTCCTGACAGGCACGACGGTTGAAATTCTAAATTGATTCAAAACTTGTTTTTCTCCCACCACTTCTTTGCATTTCGTTCGTACAGCATATGTACAGGATGACGGTAAGCAGCGTTCAGGTTTTAGTGTCAGAGATCGCCGGGATGTGTCCTGTTCTTTCGCTAAATGTTTCACCTTTGTGTCGCCGCCGGACAAAAATCACCCTCTTTATTTCATTACAGCTCCTCTCACATAACATTTAGCAAAAGTCCTCAATATATTTATTATAATCTGAAGATTGATAAAAACTCCATTTGTCAGAGCATTTTGGTATTTGGGGACAAATCAGAGTAGGGCTGCAACTAACGATTATTTTCATTGACAATTAATATGTTAGTTATTTTCTCGATCAGGTGTTTGATCTATAAAATGTCAGAAAATTGTGAAAAATTTTGATCAGTGTTTCCCAAAAAAACAAGATGACGTCCTCAAATGTCTTGTTTTGTCCACAACTCAAAGATATTCAGTTTACTGTCACAGAGGAGTTAAGAAACCAGAAAATATTCACATTTAAGAAGCTGGAATCAGAGAATTTTGACTTTTGTTTCTTTAAAAAAATTACTTAAACCGATTTTTCAAAATAGCTGGTGATTAATTTAATAGTTGACAACTAATCAATTCTAAATCAGAGATTTTATCTTTAAAATGCTAAAATTGTAACAAACTTTCATTGAGTTTTTCCATCGAGAATCGATTTTGAATCAAATTGTGACCCCAAGAATCAAAATCGAATCGAAAGATACCGAAAGAGTCACACCCCTAAAGTGAATGATGATAAAATAAATAAAACAATGCTCAACAATACCTTGTGGTCCCTCTGTTTGAGCAGCTCATCCACCTTCTCTTTAGTGAGGCACCACAGAGGCATGTTGAGAATGTAGTTGAAGTTGGGCCCCGACGATGAGCCGGAGTCCACCGAGCCGTCGCTCTCGTTTCCGTCGCGGTAATCTTCCTCCTGAGCCTGTTGGAGAAAAAATTACAAACATCTTGTCATACGGCAGAACCTGCTTCTTTCTCCACCTTCTGCCATGATTAATGTGCATTTACTGACATACTGTACATAACGGTGCAAGAACAGCTCCCTCTTGTGTGTGTTATCAGTTACAGCAAAGATGACTAAATACCTAAACCTGAAGCCATTTGTTTTTATTGCAATACATAATTATTTATATTACTTATTATAGGCCGAGTGCGTTTTACTTGTATGTGTAGATGTAGAGTTAATAGTACCTTTTCCTGAGATTTGGTCCAGGCAGCCACTGGATCAGACTCGAAGCCCTTCTGGATGAGCATTCGGATCAGTTCACGCTTGGCTTTGTTCTCTGTTCGGATCAAATAAATACAGGTTAGAACAGCGGTTCTCAAACTTTTTACACCACGAACCACCTCAGAAAAAATTTGACTCTGCAAGTACCACCATTATGACCAGGGGTGATGGGCAATTATTTTTTCCAGGGGGGCCACATGAGAAACCCAGATTGTTGCCGGGGACCAAATAAATTCTGTCAGACGTAACCTCTATTTAATCACTACATACATTTATAGAAAACATACTGCGCAATTATTTTTCAGCATTTATTACACGGAAAATCACTCAGAACAGCATATTATTAAGAAAATTACATTATATGCAGGAGTTCGTGAACCGTACAGGACTGACTGTTTTGGGTAGTAATGTTTCCATTAACAAAACTTAACCAAACAGAGAATCCCCCAGCATGTCAAAATATAAGAACATACACTGCAGGTCCAAAAAGCCTTATTATATAGGGGCAGGGAGGGAACTGTACACAGTACTGTACTTTGTTATTGTCATCTATAGTGGTTGTTTGCATAAAAACATACAATTCAAATGATTATGATTATTTAAATATTTGCTTTGATTAAAAAAGTCTTGGCAAGCTGCTTGGAGCTAGTATTGTGAAGTTAAACAGGTCATAATTCTCTCTCTATTATCTATTTTATATTGATGTGAAAACATCTCCTAACAACTGGATTTATTGGAGTTTCTTGCAAAAACTACATTTTACGAGATTACATTTGAACACATCATGATAACGTTGTAATTTACTTTCGTCCAATAGTCATTTTTCCTAATCCGACTTTGAACACCTCATAACAATAACTCAATGGCACCTCCGTTAACGTTCGTATCTCCGGTATTTAGCCAGTCAGGACTGTGCTGCCCATCGTCAGAACATAATTCAACCATTCCCTGATACACGAGAATCTGAATTTTCAGCAATCTTACCGATTGAAACTTTTCCTTCGATCTTCTCCAGTACAAAGCGAGCCTGGTTGGACAGTTTGGCAGCCTCGGCTCCCAGGCTGCCCAGTAACCAGTCCTTCCTCAGCTTGTAGTAGTGCAGGCGGAGCTCAAAGAACTCTCTGAGGATGTCCTGGACTGAATCGTACCTCTTCAGACAGCCCATGTGGTCAAACAGCACCTGAGGATTAAAAATCAGTTAATGACCATTGTAAGGGGAGATACTACAGGTAAATATGGAAAAAATGTTTAACTAATAGATATCACCATGAAACTTCCCCAGTTGATTACTTATATTAAGGCAATTATTTTTTGTATTGTAAGTTTTCTGAAATTTCTGAGTCTGAGAAAAAACAAATTTTGTCTTACTTACATTAAGACAATTGTTTTTTGTGAAATGTTATGTTTAAATATGCAAATGAGGCATTATCTAATGCTAACTTTTGGTGAATTTAGGAGAAATCGACAGACGCAAATAGGAAAAGTAGTAAAATAAACACCTAAATGTGTTTTTTGGATGTTTCCTTTCCACTAGTCTGAAAGAAGACGGAAGCAAAATAGCCCAAAATTGACCAGTACATTAAAAAAACGATGGACAAACCAGGAAGGCCATGTCATCCGTATTTTCAAGACAGAAGACAGAAAACACTTTCCATGATTTATATCACACTTAAATCACAGTTTACCATGGAGTTGCAGGTCAGGCTGGACTGCAGCTTGAAGACTTTGTGAAGGCCGACGGACTCGGCCTGAGCGAGTTTCTCCTCAGACATGCGAACCACGAACTTCACTGTGGTATCAGTGTGGTATTCCTTATAATCATTGATGAGAGCTGGTGTTTTGTCGGTGCCCTGCAGCATCGGCTCCAGCACAGACTCCTTATACGCCTGCACACAACAGGGAAGAAACAAAGTTGTTGTTACTATGATTAAATATTCCCGTTCTTCATATGGAGACCAATCAACTTCTATCTCAGGTGAAAAAAAAATCAAATATAAGATATCCTTGATAAAAGAAGCTGAATCGTACCTGTGTCCATGTCCGAACAGGAAGCTCTGTGATCTCGATGGTGGTTCTGTCAATGACCGACACCTCTCCACTGACCAGGAACTGGTTCTGACCCAGTTCATGGATCACCCCTTTGAAGTTTTTGTAGCTGGGAAGCTGTTTGGGGAAACAAATTACAGATATACTGAGAGAATGGTCTAATGTTTCATCGTAACAAAGATTTAGTCTGCCGTCTGCTTGAAAATTTATTGTAACGTTAGATCAAGCTGAACGACGAATAATTCAACAACAATCGTAATGATGGCAGGGAACTTATTTAGGTTTCTGTAGTGAAATGACATCATCATGATCTCATTTCAACTTCATGAATCAGCCATTTTTCGTCCGTAGAGGCGCTTTCAAAGCGAGCAACAGAAATAAAAAGAAACAAAAGTCTGACAAAAATTCAGCTTAAAAACGGCGCGCGGTGTGCTGCGTTGCTCGCAGCCAGTTAGGACGTGGTGTCATGGACATAATAATCAAAAATACATATTTCAATAATTCTACCTTTTTTGAAGAACGAATATTCAAACGTCCTTTTTGACAGCCCTAGGTGGCTGTAAACAACCTCCAGTGTTGGCTGGTTTATTGACTGATCGATGTCTTTGTGAACTTGTGGAAACAGTTTCCTCGTTTTCATGTCACTTATACTGTCTTCTAATTGGCAATTTTTCATTACCCATACCCATATTCACCTGTTTGACAGGTTTGTGACCAAGTTTTGTATCAATCCAATAAAATAACTAACATTTCCTACCTG
Organism: Sebastes umbrosus; assembly: GCF_015220745.1. Classification (NCBI taxonomy): domain Eukaryota; kingdom Metazoa; phylum Chordata; class Actinopteri; order Perciformes; family Sebastidae; genus Sebastes; species Sebastes umbrosus. The sequence continues at coordinate 6,620,137 of NC_051283.1, forward strand.
AAAAATAAAGGTATACCATTACGTTAACATACAGAAATCCAGTATTGATATAAAGCAGTTCTGCTCATAGGTTTGCAACATTTCCCTCAATGGTCTGACACAACCAGAGATAATGACGATAAAAAACACTTCAGTATAAAAGTGTGAATAAGTCAATGTGAGTTTACCATTGGCAGGGGGTCCTGGTGGTTGAGCATGCGGTTGATGTTGTTGACGATCTCTCGGACGTCGTAGTTGGGGATCTTACACGCCCAGCCTGTTCCGATGCCCTCGGCGCCGTTCACCAGCACCATGGGAATGATGGGAATGTACCACTCAGGCTCCACCTTCTGGTTGTCATCCCACAGGAACTTGAGCAGGTTGGAATCCCCCGACGGGAACAACAGCTTGGCAATTGTACTGTGGGAAAATCAGACCGCCATTATGAGACTTGCATATTCAAATTAACCTCGACTTTGGAGTTTAGAAGATTTCCAATTTGGCATAAACAAAAGAATACAACTATTATATTCGTTGTTGTTTTACCTGAGCATGGTGAAGATGTAACGAGGGCTGGCAGCGTCTTTGCCTCCATTGATGCGAGTACCAAACTGACCCAGTGGCTGCAGGATGTTGGCGTTGTTGCTGCCCACAAAGTTCTGGGCCAAGTTCACGATGGTCATCATGAGAGCTTGCTACAGGGACAAAAGGGAAACGGGTGGTCAGTAACAGTGACTAGAATAGAGAATCGCTGAAATACCTCTACACACACAAGCTCACGAAATTAGGTAAAGAAAAAACTTTAAGATTCAGTCATTTGTTCTGATTGTTAATTTGTAATAATTGTGGAGGTCATCGGTGATCTTAATCCTGTGCAAATCTGCCATGTCCGTAATTTGTATTACCTACCATATTTCACCAAACACAAAGGTCGTGATAATTTTAGGCCGTGTGAATCGGTATCTCTTGGAGTTTTTTTGTTTTTTTTGCAAGGTTATGTTTTCTCTGTGCTTTTTTTCTGCCTTCTTTTCCAGTTGGGAATTATGGAGACTGCATCGTCAATTATATTTATTTAGATGTATATATATATATATATTTATAAAGTTTTGACAGTATTTTGGGTCCAATCTGTAAATCACACTAAGTTCCCTGGTAATATTAGTCCTGTACGAATAAGGCTTTTTTACAGCGAGCATTGTTGTCAGTATCAACTGTCTGTCACAAAGCAAACATGACAAGAGAGAGATCAACAACAGCAAACTCACTTCAAGCTTCATTATTTTACACTGGATAGAAAACTACTCATCTTCCCCGTTGTTATAGTGACTCAATACACTGTGTCACGTGTCTGGAAGACATTGAGTCGACTGTACCTCTCCGTGATGGTAGGCAGACATCTCAGCCACTGAACCGGCCAGCTGTGCTACCTTCACTTCCCTCTTGTCGTTCCTCTTCAAGCAGGTGAACAGCACCTTCCTCTGGCCTGGCTTTAAACCTGGAAACAACACACACACACATCCCATCATCAATACATCAACAGTCTTCTAAAGACAGAATAGTTTTACAATAGAATGACTTTTGGTGTCGGTGGTGTTAATGATTCTTTCACTAAGGAAAGGGGGAATCCCTACAGAAAATGTAGCACAGCAAACAGTTCACAGAGCTGGGGTGAATGTACAAACCGTCAACCAAGGATGGGATGGATCTCTCGTTGTCAGAGTTGGAGAACAGAATCAGCTCTTTGTTGATGAAATCGTTGTAGGAGAGGTGCCTGGCCTGAGTTCCATACAGGTATTGCTGAGAAAACCCAATTAAGATACAAATTAATACACATACTTTAATCAGCGGTATTACACTGTTTCATCAGAGTGGTTTATATATGGAAGCCCATTTATGCCAGTAAAAGAAAAAAACAAGGTGAAAACTTAGCCTTGTGATGAAAAAAAAGATATAACGACAAACTTTCTCAAAATAATGAAGTTTCTCATTACTATGAGATACAAAGTCATTATCTCAAGTTAAGTCATTATTTTCTGAAAGCGTTTCATTATTTTGATATAGTGTTATTATTTCAAGGTAAGTCATTATTTTGAGAAAGTTTGTCATTATTTTGAGATATTATTTGTTATTATTTTGAGATACTAAGTCATTATTTCAAAATAAGTTTCTCGTTATTTTGAGAAAGTTGTTCACTATAATGACTTACAGGATTTTCTTCATCACATTGCTGGAAATGGGCTTGCATAGCTTTAAGATTAGTTTTATTACAATCATCTATAACGATTGTTTTTTTTGGATCATTTCCAATTCAAACAGAGATCTGAGAAAAATCACATAAATGATCTAATTCCACCTAATCACAGAGTTTGTGAAGCTTGGTCCAATGAATCCCCCCCCACAGGGAGCAGCACACAAATAACCAAACACATCTTGACTTTCTTTCTCTCATTACAGTCTACACGTCTTTGAGCAAAGCCACAAACCTCCGGCAGGCCGTGCATCCTCCTCTGGCGTCTGTCTTCCATGAAGTTAGTCAGCCACTCCTTCCTGTCGTCTGTCTTCTTCTTACTGAAGGCCTGGAGCAAAAACGCAGCACGTAAGCCTCCATTTACTACATACCGTCGGTATTATTTTGGGTATAGATCCAAGTCCCAACCGCTCACTCATATCCGTACACTTCTATTCTTGTGTTTTGATTAGGCAGCTTCTGATATAAATAATAATTTTGCCAGTTTTAGACTGCACTTTATCAAGGCATGGCTCTTGTGCAGACACGTGTTTAGACAATATTTAACATTTGAAAACATTTTCTGTTGAATGAAAAGGGTAAAGTATCGAAAAAAGCATTTTTTTGCTACCAAATCTCAGGTACAATATTGGCTCTATTAATAAAAACTCACCAGGGTAATGGCAGCGTCGTCCTCTGCACCGCTGTATCTGAATGTGATGCGATGCTTCTCCATGTCAGCAAAGTACTCCTTTGCCTCTTTGCTTGTACTTGTACCCAAACCTGGAAGAGAAATGTAACATTTTTTTAAATGAAGATGGAACTTTATACGAACGTTCATTAGCAATGTTTATATTGATATATTTAAATATTTTGAGGATCAAACCTTTGTAGTACTTTATATGCCAGGTTTTATAGTTGTCTGTATTTTTCTTCCACTCATCAAACTCTGGAATGCTGTAGAAGGTCATCTCCTGCTTGCTCTTGGTTGCCTGCAGACAACAAATTAATCAGTGAGGTCCAGCTTTACTAAGTGTTGAGTTTTTATGCAAATTAACCTGTGATGCAAACAACCCCGATAAAAGGGCGCTACACCAATTTAGCATTTCAACTCCTTTAACATTATCTGACTCATGATGGACAGTTTGAAAAGGATCAAAATCAATGTAGCAGAACCAGAGATATCTTTTTTCTTTCTACCCACGCATTCTTCTTTCTTGTCAAAATCTGACACCTACATTACCCAACATTAAATTACAGTTAATCCAATATTAATCGTGATCAAGATTTTGGCTTCCCACAAGTGAATGAACATGACTGACTGCGATTTTGGCGTTTAAAATGCTCCGCTCATAGAAATCCCAGCTGCACATCAAATAAAAAGGCTTGTTAAACTAACAGCCAGCCCACCAGGGGGCGATAGATATGTCTTGGTTTCACTTTTGAGAGAGCTGTGATGCCACTGCGCACGCACCCTGCAGCGGCACTGTGAAAAACTTTCCTGAATGAATGTTGCATCTGCAAGTCCCGAGTAGAAGAGTATATACTGTAGAGCAGACCGGCAAAATGAAAATACATTGAATTCAGGTGAACAATAACCGTATTGTTTATTAATGTATGTATGTACCAGAGAATTATTGTGCCTTCACCTACGCTACGCCCACAGAAATACGTCATCATGTTTACTAACAGAAAAAGGGGTCTATTAGGGAGTATTTCCAGCAGTTTAGCGTGGCTTGTTGTCAGGTAGGGATGTTAATAATTAACCGTTCACCGACATTAAGCATTTTAACTGATTAACGCTATCCGTTGAAACGGTTAAAAGAAATGTTAATTAATTAAAAAGTATCTTTAAGGGAAAAAGCTGGTCCACCTTAAGAGCCCACCTTAAGACAGTCTGCCGGCGTTACAGATACAGGAAGTTGGCTCCCGTCTATAGCTCGCTTGAGCGGAGGAGTTGTAGCCTCGTAGCATTTATTCACCGACAAATAAACTGTACACACACTGTCTGCTGCACCTACGTTCACAGCTATAACGCCACTTCTGTTGGAAATTCGCTGACGCACCGCTTCATGTGAGGCACAAATCTTGTCGGTTAACGGTTAATAATCGTTTGACGAGGGTCGGTCATCGGTTAAGAACATTTTTCAAAATTAGCATCCCTATTGTCAGGTATATTGATGGTAATGCACGTCTGTGTGTGTGTGTGTGTGTGTGTGTGTGTGTCTCTTACTTTGACGATGGGTGTGATAAACTCCTCCAGGAATGTGTGTTTCAGTAGGGACGGCCAGTTGTGGTGGAAGAAGTTGATGAGCAGACCTTTGATATGGGAGCCATCTTGATCCTAAGACAAAATGAAAAAATGTTACAACTGCTGGTTGAGCGGCTGTTGATTATACTGAATCTGTGTGAGGGTCCGTGAGGGCAGGTCACCTGATCAGTCATGATCATGATCCTGCCGTAGCGCAGAGTCCTCAGTGACTCGGAGTCGTCGTAGCTCTTCTTGTACTGGAGGCCAACGATTTTGATGATATTGTTGATCTCAGCATTTTCCATGATCTGATGAAAAAAAATAAAAAAGGTAACGTCAGATGCAAGGCAGAACATAATAAAGCTCCTATAATTGTATATTCATTTTGAATCAGTTGATTAAAGCAGATTATTCCCACTGAAAATAAATTCCAGTCTACACAGATTTTGGCTACTTTCGGCTCACTGCGGCAAAACCAAAACAATGCTGGCTCATATAAACTGTGGGCAGATGCCTCCAGCAAAGCAGCTGACAGACTAATTGTACATAAACCGCTTGGCAAGACATGAGAGTTTTAGTAGACGTGCCAGGCTCTTTGCTTTTCTTTCCCGCGCTCTGTTATGTCAGATCCTGTTCCTCAACAATATGGTTCTTTGAAAGTAATGTTTTGATCTACTGAATGGGAGAGTCTTGGAAGATGTATAACTTCATCTTAGCTTTCATGACAGCACCCGTAAATGTATTTAGCGGTGCATGTCGGGGCATCACGACCCACATCGAACCACACTGAGGCCTAATGATCTCTAAATAACATCATAGATCCCCAATATGTACAACAGTTTGGCGATGGACAGAGTCAGGCATTCAGGGTTTTGTACTAGGGTTGGGCAATTGGCCGAATATATTGGCTACCGGTGATTGGCCGAGTACATCACAGGTTGTGTTTTTGGGCGATTTTTGTCACTTAATTTATCTAATTTAATGGTCTGCCTCCGAAGAACGAGTGAGATCCGCTGCTCAGTGGGCAGAGAGAGAGAGACAGCGAGGAAAAACAGCGTGTAGAGCCGGCATATTTCAAATTTAACTCTGTGACTTAAGGGGTTTATTTCGACCAAAACAGAGTTGGTGATTGTTGGAACAGTGCAAAGACGGTTCACTGCGTTCTGGGAACATAGCGATCCTGCCACTTGAACACGAACACATCTCCCAGCTAAGGGGGCAGCCCTTCATTATACTCTAGTTCTTGTTAAGACTGGGTCACATAAGTGCGTGATGTAATGTTTGAAGCTGTTCTTGTATGGTAGCTTATAGCAACTTTCCTGTTAAACCTATCTGTGCCTCCTGTTGGTGAGCTTTAACTTGTGACTTTGCTCCTCTTTACCGGTGCACTTTATCAGTGTTTAACATGTGCTGTCATGGTATTTGATAACATTTCTCTTCACAAGCTAAATCATTTGTGGGTCATATTCCTCCAGAGTGAGCAATGGTGTTTCTTTTAATTTCCTACGTTCCCTAGCAACATCATTTCACAATTATCCAGTGTCATACCTGCTTGTGCGTCGCCTCTCGCACGTTCAGAATCTTTCCTCTCAACGGGAACACTCCGTAGCGATCGCGCCCGATGACTCCCAGTCCAGAGACGGCCAGAGACTTGGCCGAGTCTCCCTCAGTGAGGATGAGCGTGCATTCCGCGGAGTGTTTGCCACCTACAACGTGGATGTGGAAAAGATGAATAATGTAATTACTGTGCATCATTGTATTGTTTTCTCAAGCTCCTCAACCATAAGGCTTATGGATATATCTGGTCTCCTTTGAAAGGTAAGAAGCTGAGGAATATGACTCAATTGTAAGTAAACTAAACTATATTATCAATCCAGAGAAGTTGGAGGGAAAATAAGATTTATATCCTCACCTAGTATAACATCTTAATTTCAAAAGGCAATATCACCATCATAACAAAGATCCCATGGATAATGAATGTATTTTAACACTCTTTACTGGGACAGTAAATTTGATGAAAATACACCATTTATGATGCAACTGATAAAGAAAGCAACAACCACAGCTCTGCCATCAGTGTTGTGGACGTTCAAAGCAACACATTCTTCTTCACATTAATAAATAATCACGCTGTTAACACACCGGCATCGTTGGCGTCGTCCAGCTTGGGGATGCCTTTGATCTTGCTGTACTTCACAGATGAGCACTTCTTATTCAGCTGCGTCTGAGCTTTGAACTTCACCCAGTTGAGAATACTCTCAACGATCCCACAGTTGGTTGCCTGCGGGTGACAAAGGACACACAATCCTGTCATGACTGACGCCCAACTATTTTACATGAGAAACTTAAAAACAGAGCGAATGAGACGTGTCCTTACAGCCCTGATGAACTTTTCCGACAGAGGACACTTGGACCCGAAGCTCTTGGTCTGGAGTGTCATGTTCTCTTTGGTCTGGGAGTCAAAGGTGGGGTTCTCGATCAGTGCGTTCACAAACACCCAGATGTGGTTCTTCACCTGAAGCACAAATGAGAGGAATCAGTTTTCAACAAACGTCTGAAATTAAACCGCCACAGTCGATAGTTAACCCTTCAAAAACAGACCTCCCGTGGGAGATCGTTGTTTGCGTGATCCTGTTTAAAATTGAGCTCAAATAAAAAACATAAAAGCTAGAGCATTTATTATTTTTGCAGCAGAGCGCTAAGGATTCTATCTTTCGTGGCATCACGTTGAACGCTTGTGATGACGTCGTTACATTGCGTGCGGAACGTAGCAAATCTATCAAAGCGCCTTTGCACATGATCTGCTCATAAAAATGAGCATATCTCAAAAACGAATAAGTGTGCATAGTTCAAATAACTTATGGAGTGTTAGTCCCCCCGATCAGACAGAGCATGTTTTAGCAGCCTGGGCTTTTTGTAATTGTTTTCAATGAGACTGAAGCATTTGGCGTGCTGCATTTGAGTTGCTGAGCACCTTGCATTTATCCGCTGAACGCCCTGAGTTGAAAAACACCTGGAGCTTTACGACTTTACCAACCATTGTTATAATGATCTGAACAGAAAACAGCGAGAGGCAGATTAGTGCGGCACTTGAGATTTTGGGTAAGTTGTTTTCATTCATTTAAACTGTACTATTAGCTATTTGGGTTGCATACAGTTCATGGTTTGTAATAAGGAAATATTTTGTTCATGTTTCTACATTTAGAAATCTTTTGGATCAATATATATTTTGTGTTTATTTAGCAACATTCTAGAAAAAAAAAAAGTTTAAAAATGTTTTAATTTGACAATTTCAATACTTTAATCAATTATTACGTTTTATTGACTTACATAACCTTTTAGCTTAGGTTGTACAGATTTTAGTGATATGAAGAATTTGAAGATATTCCAAGAAATAACATCACAACAAAAAAAATACCAATGTAAGCACTTGGCAGACCATTTCTATTGCAGAGTTCAAAGGGTTAAAAATGTTGCATTAAATCCCTCCTAACCCTACCTGGAAGGGTTTGACGGTCACTCCCGCCTTGTTCTTCTTCTTCACCACTTCAATAAGTTTGGACACTATCTGGTCCACCACGTAGTCAATGTGTCTTCCGCCCTGAAACACATGAACCCTCCGTGTTAGAAACACATTTCTACTCTTTACTTCCGTGTTTACTTCTACCACTGTTGGTATTCGGGTACCTTGGTAGTGGCGATGCTGTTGACGAAGCCGATTTGCTGGAACCCCTTCTCGCTCAGCGTGAGGCAAACCTCCCAACGATCATTCACAGTCTCATTCACCACCTTCAGAGCGACACCCGTCTCGTCCACTTTGTCCTTCACATACAGATCCACGTAGCTGCGGAAGCCGGTGATCTTTAGGGACAGAAAGGACAGATACAAGTTAAGATCAACAGGTAATATTTATCTGTTTAGCACCATTTCAAATAAAAATTAAAAATCACGGAACCCCCGCAAAGGGCCGTGTCTGATGGTGTGATGTCACTTTGGCCGTGCGGACACTTGCCACCATCGCAGATGCGGCAAGCATAGATCAAGCATTAGTCGACTAATCGGTTGTTTCGGTTTTAGTCGACTAAGACTTCTTTAGTCGATTAGTCATTTTTTAATGCTTTTTTCATGCTGAATGACTTGATTCAAAGAAACTTATGAGCACATCTCTGGCAAACACAAGATTTAAAGTTGTGCTTTTGTGTGATTCTTTTGAGGAGAAGCTTAGTTTTACAGATCTGTCGATTAAATCAACTAATCGATTAGTCGACAAAATTGTATGAGTGTTAGTCAACTAAGAATTTCTTTGGTCAAGGACAGCCCAAGTTGGAATTAACAGTGGTCAAAATCCCATATTAGTTAACCCTCAACACAAACTTTAAAGCTAGTACAGTCGGGGATGTCACCGATACTTTGATAACAAGTCAATGCCAATATTCTGAAAACATGATGGTACTTGTTTTCCTACAGTACAGCAGGTACTCAGGACTCAAGACTAACGGTGTCCCGATGGCTCTGGGATGCTAAAAAAATTCCCTGATAATGCTACATTGTGAACAACAAATAAGTGTTGAAATCGGCAGGAAAGCTAGTTAACATTAGCTGTTAGCAGCCGGTGGGCAGCACAGTTCTGCTTAGCTAAATATCAGAGCCACAGTAACAGCTAAAGTAAGAAGGTTGCATTGATTTACATTATGATGCATTCAAGCTTCAGTAAAAAAATGAGTGTTGGGTGAATGTAAATTAAAATGTTATCATGATGTGTTCAAATTTAATCTTGTAAAATTTTGGTTTTAGCAAAAATCATCTTGAATTAATAATAAATTGGCTCATTGGTAATGAGATGGCGACTTACGGGTAATTTTTTCCCGTTCAGCGTGACTTTAACCCCCCTGCAGGAACCGGCTATATCATATGCTCTGCGGGTAAGAAGTGCTACAATGTCCTTGTCCAGTTTCTCCATCTGGAACTTGGACAGGTCCGGCTGGAACGTCACGCAGGTGAAATCTTCCCCGTCAAAGAACTTGATCTTGGGGTCAGCAGTCTTGCTCATGTTGTTCTGCCACGTCTGAGGACGGGAAAAAAAACAAACATGGTAGCATACACATACACACATACCGGCCATTGCCTAACAAGTCGTCAGATCCACTTCTACATTATTTTATTACATAAAAATGTAATAACCTATCTTCTATACAGGGGTAATGCATGATCCTCTTAAACTCAGACTACCCTTACTGTATCGGGTGCATTTAGTTCCTCTTCCAAACAACCGTGATATGAAACACCCGGTGACTAACAATTGTACCCGTACAACCCTCGAGGGTGCAACCACGAAAGGTGATAATATACACAACCTTACCTCCGATATGACCACGTGTCAAAACCCTATAAAACAGCAATTCATTCATTCATTCAAAGATCATATGGCACTGGTGAAGATTTTATACTCATATTTACATTACTGTCGGTAAATACACAAGACTATCACCTTGGGGTGACTATAACTACAGTTGTAGTAGATAGAGTTGTGTTGGTTTCCAGTTTTGCGGGTCCGGTCCGGTGTAGGAGCTAAAATCGGTTTGATTTTAGGCATACCAGCTGAATCAACACCGACAAGTTCTGGCAAATTAGAGAACAACCTGTGCAGACGGCGTCACAGCGCTAAATCCAGCCTGTATTGCATTAGTAATAAGCAATATGACAACGTGATTGACATAATGATTGTTTATAAACGGACTAACCGAGCCGCTAGTGTCTCAACGGCCGTGCACAATTTACTGCCGAGCCGAGGCTGGGACATGAAAATCAGATTTCAATAGAGGGGGGGGGGGGGGGGAGAGGCACATGGTGCAAGTTGTGTTTGTTTACACTGTTTTTGGGGTGAAGCGACGAGGCATGGTAGAGTTAGGCTGCATTCACACTAAATCAGGCATTGTGGCGATGTGGGTGTGCCACTTGTTAATGACCCATAACGCCAAGCGACTAAAATGTCAATTTATGTCTTTTCTTCCCTCATGTTTTGGTTGTACTGCTATGGATCGCCAATTACGTGATTGGCCACCGCAGCGCGACATCGGGTTACATTTCTCGAAAAGTTGATTCCGTTTCCATTTTCGGTGGGTTTTTTTTGCAGCTTCCCGTGCGGTCCCCACTGCCGCAGCTTAAACGCACTACCCACATTCAAAAGAAGGCATTTTCGCCACAACGCCACTTTTGATGTGAATACAACCTTAGTCTCAAAGAAAAATAAAACTGCACCAATATGGCAACATTTTGGATTTGAAGCTGACGAAATAAGTGAGTCAAAAAACATAGATTAGCAGAGTTCGGTCCATTTCCGGTTTTGCCGGTCAGGTCCGGTGTACAAGCTTACACCGGTATGATTTTTCGCAAACGGGCTGAACCGGCATTTGTCATTATGACGCATTCTAGTATATAAAAAGTAGCTTACATCATGACCTTTAAGGTGGACCAGCAGCAGATGAGGCAACGTGTAAACGCCGGTGACGTTTCACTCCCTGCTTCTTTAGTGTTTATTGGCGGTTGGCAAACCAGCTTAACATTACCACCACCAAGTGGACTGGAATCTCACTCCTCAGTCTCATTATGTTCTACTCAGGTGTCAAGGAGTTAAGTGCGACCCCTAGTGGTAAAATTCAGTATACCGGTCTGGTCCGGTGTTTGGCTTAATATCAAACCAGTTTGATTTTTTCAAAACCGGCCCAACCCTAGTAGTAGAGCACATTAGCAGCTTCTGCAGCTTGTAAAGCACAACTATGTACGTATTTACAGCACAAAGCAGGAAATATGCCGTTATTATTGCAGAAACAAAGCATACGTTTTTATGGGGAGGGAGACGATGAAAACATATTGATTACAGCCGATTAATTTATCTTTTTGTATATAGTAAAAAAGATAACTTTTGACCAAAGACAAAAACATCCTCTTTGTGACAAGCAAAGGGAATTGTACGTAGTCTTAATTTAAATCAATACCGACCAACAGTCGACCCAGGTATAATCTGTTTGGTGGTGTCACGATATCAAACTATCAAAGCCTATGTAACAGAAGAGACCTCCTCACCTGTTTGAAACTGTGTCTGTACTCCTTGCAGGCGGTTTCTACTGTGAACTTGGTACTGAAGATGTTGCAGAGTTTAGCACCGTACCCGTTCCTTCCACCTGCGGCCAAACAAACAATTAGCAATATTCACCTTCCTGAACCGACTTCAATAAACCACCGATACAGATGTTAAAGATGTCTCCTCTCACCTGTGACCTTTTTCTCCTCATCATCATAGTTGCTGGAGGTGAGCAGGTGGCCGAAAATGAGAGCCGGGACGTACATCTTCTCGTCCTTGTGCTCCACCACAGGAATTCCTTTACCGTTGTTCCAGATAGAGATGGTGTTGGACTCACTGGTGGAGGCAGAATTAAGGGCAGGGATGAGTTACAGAGGTGATAGAACATGGACAAAGACAATCTGAAATATATTCATGTGTAGGACCAGGTATTGAACCTTAAAATAATTTTTGGGTACCCACCCAAATGTGTCTTGGCCAGATCAAAAGTACTGAAACCTGGCATCAAATATCTGGTCAGATTCTTGTTTTTTTGGGGATTCTTAGATTAAAGAATTTCTGATTTATTATAATAATTCTGCAAATTTCAGACTGTATTTCATTTAGGCAAAGTTCTTGTATGGCTATAAAGACAAAATTAACACTGATACAATTGAGAAGTTTGGATTATTTTGGTAAATGGAAAGAAGGGTTTTGTAAAAAAAAACATTTTCCATCACCTCAATTTTGTTATGAGTACCAAAACTCAGGTTTTATTTTGGCTCTGGTATCAGAAAATGTATAGTAAATTGGCTAATTAATAAAAATTGGTAATTGGTTCTGGTGACAGTCTACAGTATTTATTGCAGCAGTAGTTATTTTATTTTTGTCCGCTTTCATCCTTTTATCCAAGGTGTTTGGGAGGTTGCGCTCCTGCCATTACTAAGCAACCAAAATCTGCGCGCTGCGTTGACGATGATGAAGTTGTGGTAATTTAGCAGTAAAAGCCTCGCTGACTAAACTAAACTAAGTCAAAACAAAGATAAATGGATTTCCAACACCACGAATCCCTCGCAGTAACATTACTGATTGATTTCTCTGGGTCAATTTGGCTCATCTTTCAACCGGATGTTGTGACGTCCTCGGACAGAAAGGGTGAAGTGAGTAAAACAGTCCGTGGGACAGATGACCGTAAAGCTCTGGGTGGCCCTGCACTAAAATGATGAACTTCTCCTCCATATATTTATCGTAGAATGATATTTATGGAAGAAAGAAAAGATATCTTCCGGCTGTGATTGGTTGTTCCTTGTCACATGACATGCGGCATGTTAACGGCCCCTTAAACCATCCCTGAACCACTGGCAAGACTATGATTGGTGAAGGTGGGATATTCAGGGGGATTGAAGTCTGTTACTGCTTTCAATGTCTGCTGGTAAAAAATACACTTCAGGCTATGAGCCATTATGCAGACAGTATACACGTTAAAATGAGAGTTAGTATGCCACTAGGGTCCTTGGAATTCTGGATGACCGACAGATGTTTTATCTGGGCATTAACACAACTAAAGCGTGCGTCCACTTTAGACCGGAGGAAAGATAGATAGAGGGACACTGGAGCAGTTATCTGTGTCTGGGTTGTGTTCCAGCGAATACAGGGTGTAAACTAATCTAAGCAGCATATCTATCCATCTCATCTCTGATATGATGCGGTTAAGTTTGTGGTGGCTCTAAATAATGACACCAGTGCTTAATAAGCTCACCCACAAACAGGCAGACAGGAGCATTAACATCTTTATAAACCCACATTAGCGGCAGAGACCGGAGTGCGGCAGGGCTAATGGTATCATTTATACAGCAGGGGACATTAGAGCGAGCAGCAGCAGCTCGGCTGAAGGACGCGCTGCTGTTTAAGCAGTCAGATGTTGATGCAGTTGGCAGGCTGGAGGTGAACCGCATATAAAACAAGAGCTCAGTGCATTTCAGCACAGGCTCATTATACTGTAGCTTCGCCTGGATCCATGTCTTAAAACCTCATCCATCTACTGCATGTAGTCACCAGGCCCTGGTTATATCCGCAGCATAATAACAACCAGGCAGGGACCGGCTTCCAGGCAGACTATCACCATTACAACTTACTGATAAAGAAAACAAGATCAAAGTCTCTGAGAAAAGAGTCTGCGCCCACCATTTTTTAAACATATACAGAACTCATAATAGTCACAAATATAGTTACATGACGTTTTGTTGAAAAGCTGATAATGGGACAAGAAAGAAATCATCAACTTTTAGTCAAAAACCAACATGTGGAGGTGTTATACAGCATTTAGTCAAAAGGTACACACTCTACTCTTTTTGGTAATTATATTAGGAAACATTGTACTCACGGATCGATGGTGATCTTGATGCCAGTCATGCCCTTGTCCCTTTGTTTGTTGTCTGCTGCATTGACTGTCAAGGAAAAAATAAAAAAAAATAAACCATTATACACACAGAAGTATATATTAAAAAAATTACTTGGCGTGCAACTAATGATTATTTTCATCATCAGTTAATCTGACGATTGTCATTTAGATCAACTGCTTAGTAAAAGGTCAGCAAACTTGAACCAGAAAATGTTTTATTAATTGATTAGTTGAAAAACTAATGAACATGTTAATCGATGTTTAACCCATTTGTGCCCAAAGACTATATCTATAGTATGACAAGAGGAAAATGCCCCAACATTTGTTGTGGTTGGACTAAACAAAAGACATTGTGTTTATTAAATGTTTTCTATATTATGGTTTTTACACTGCATATGTGTTCATATCTTTGATATTCAACTTGCTAGGAGCTCATAGATACCAAATACTTGATTGTGCTCCTTGTAGTTTCTGAGATACAGATCATTTTTTAATCACACTATATTTAGTCTTTGGCCTAATGGGACAATTGTTTTTTTTTTTTGTAAAAAAAGGGAAGTAAATACCCTAGAATAAGCAGTAAAATGTAGGGATTTTTTTATTATTTTCAGTACACACATGCTCTTATCTATATATTCCATATAAATAAAGCTGTACAGGACTATTATTAGTCATACAGCAGGTGAAAACATTCGCTTGAGGAGCCGTTCTTAGTTAGATTCAATGTAATGCAGTTTGAGGAAGTATGTCGGTTTGCGTCTGTTAACCACCAATCTTGCACTGGGGACGTTGTAACAGGAAGGAAACGGTAACACACATATATATATATTTATATATATATATAGTCTGGGAGGTTTTATACCTAATTTATATGGACAGACATGATGAAGGAAATATTTGCGATGGCAAATAATCACCTTCACTGCAAACGTGATCATATCTGAATGAAATTAAAGTACACTATGGATATTAAAGCAATTGAATAAGAATCATGTACTCCACTTGGTTCACTTCAGTGATGAAAACATTATAATTTCACACATAAGGAAAGTGCTGAGGGTGATTCTGTCTTAAATATCCACTACTGGCCTGTTCCTCTTGTGTATTTGACACAGTTCACAGCAGTAACACCCAGACAATGAAACTGGCATTAATCAAACAACCTTTAGAAACACAAAGGCAAAGAGGGCATGGGTGTGCAGAGATGAGAGGAATCATCAACAACACTCCCGTGCTGTGAGCACAGTATGATGAGCAGCATCATTTAAAAACTGATTACACTTCACTAGAAGAGGCATCATTACTCCCACATTAAAAACTAACATGTAACAGACAGACTGTACGACAGTTTGCTTTATTTAGCTGAGGAAAAAGCTGACTGAGCACGCTTGCACTTTACCAGGTGAAATATATATAAGACTGCATCATTGACCGTGAGCCACCATAAACACTGAGATGATTCTCTCAGTCAACTTGTCATTTTTCACAAAATGTCCATTCAGGCTGCAAACAGGACACACAGAGATCAGCTCACAGTTGGAAACTAATCTCCACATACAGTCCTAGAGCAATGCTGCTGGGCTGAGCAGAGCCAACAGCAGACTCAGTGAATGACGGCTGACATATTTATAGCGATAATAAGCCTTCAATATATCCCAGTTATAGAGGGACAATCTCTAGTGACAAATTAACCTTTATATTAACGGTGCAGATTAGAGCATCAAATGTAAGACGAACAGTTTGGATTCACTCACCGAGAATTTCGTCAAAGATTTTGTACAGTCCAGGAACGTAGGTGATTTCCCTCTGGTTCATTCCGATTTCTTCATCAAACACCCACATTTGCTGAAAAAAAAAAGATAATTTTAAGTTCAAGGTGGAAAACTCGTTGTTAGCAGTGACCATAAAACAATTCTGCTGTCAGGACAACAAAGCTAAGAGTATGTAACTTATCTCTAGTTCTCTAATTTCAGCATCAGAACCAAATCTAGGATCAAAAGTGCATCTTTTTAGTTACTGAGAGGCATTTTACTGTGATCAGTCCATGGCACACCTGTGTAATAATCATGCTATTTTAAATCAGCATCTTGATATGTAACACCGGTCAGGTGGACGGGTTGTCTCGGCAAAGGAGAAGTGCTCACTAACATGGATTCTTAACAAATTTGTAAGCAATATTTGAGAGAAATAATCCTTTTGTGTTGCATAGAAAAAGTCTTAGATATTTTATTTTCAACTCATTAAAAATGGGAGCAAAAACAAGAATGTTGCGTTTATATTTTTATTCAGTGTATAATTTAAAATGTATTTTATAAATGTGTCTTTGATCGTCATTTTACAGAACGCTGTGTAGCCTGCGAAAATCAGTGAAAACAACCTAAAAACAATTTTACCCATCTCACAACATATGTGCGCACATTCTCACTGTATATTCTTCCATCATAAATATCAGTTTATGTGTGGGAAACGGCGTACGTATGTTTTTTGTGCGTACACATCGCTAATACAACTGGCTCCTGGCCTTCTAAAACACATTTGCTTTACCCTGTTTGGGTTTAAATTAGCAAGTCTGTCGTTAAGCCTATAACTGGATATGTAGTTTCTGATCATATTCCAATGCGTTAATATTATTACTTTACTATCTGTCTGTTTTCAATGACACACTATAAGTGCAAACAGGTAGTCTCCCAAAAGCAGTGGGAATAGCTGATTGATCACACCTGGGCTGTGCAGAAAATGTTACTACAATGTTATTGAGTCCTCAGTAGGCAGATTACCAGAGCAACTTTTACAGAGAAATCCTCGGTAATATGTAAAATTAGCAATATTTATGAACAACAGTGCATGTCTGAAAGCAGCTCATCAGTTTGATGTGAACAATGGAAGGCAGTTTGCTCTTGACTCACCTGGGTGATGGGCTCCACGGTGCCGATGTACGTGTCTGGACGGAGAAGGATGTGCTCTAGCTGGGTCTTCTTCTGGTACACTCTCTCCACAGACAGCTTGGAGCTCGCCTTGTCTTTCTTGGCCCCTTCCATCTTGCCGGTATCACCTCGGCCATTCGCAGCCTCCTGTTTTGGCACAATTGGTTTTGTTATTAATACACACATAACTATGTAAAAAACAAAGCAAAAACAGGACCTACAGGAAAATGACTCTGCTGTGCTATTGACAGCAGATTATGAGTGCCCACCACCTTGTGGAGAACACCGTGGACCTCTCTGTGATTTTGTTGACACATAATCAACAGAAGCGAACTACTGGTTATTATTCTGTTATTGGAAGCCTCATGTTGTGTTTATACTGAAGTGAGCTTTTTTTTTATCTCTCTATTCAAAACTACAGAATATTTGGGAAAGTTATGTATCAAGTTCTAAGTATTGATGAGCATACGATGTGAGATAATATTAATGAATATTATTCCCAATTAATTAGAATAATCAGAAATAAAATGGATATCCTTGCATTCAACATTTAATATGCAAGACAAAAAAGAAACCCAGTTTAGTTATGAGTTTAACATGCACCACAAATGTATTTTGAACTTTTATTTTAACCGAGGTAATCAGGGTAAAATTTTCCAGAATACCAATGCTTAACAATGCATGAAAATCCTGAGGTTTCTTCCATTTTTTCCCTGTTAAAAGTTTTTTTTTAAGTCAAGTTTCTCCTCATCCAATGAGAGGGTCGTACTGTAAAAGGACAGAGGGTGTTGTATCCGGTACAGATTGTAAAGCCCCCTGAGGCAAACTTGTGAATTGTGATATTGGGCTATACAAATAAAATTGACTTGACTTGAAATCCACAATTTTTCTTCAAAGTTTGCAATCCTTAACCATCATATTACACAGCAAAAAGTAGTAAGTTTAAAATTACTGTACCTACACTATACTAAGGTATATAGAATATAACCTGTGACAACAGTCTCGTGATAATGGGGGTGATGCAGGTTTAACACATGTTCAGTAAACCCACATCACACACATGTCTGCTGTATGAGCGCCTCCTTGCATTTCTGTATTGTAAGAAGCTAATTACCTGCAGTATGGACTTAACTGTATTGTTACAGTCAACTTGATTAAAGGCAAATAAACAATAGAAGCTTGTCAAACCCCACTTCAGGGTCCATGTTTTTAGTGTTCATGTTAATGAAGGTGCTGGTTAAAGGAGACAATGCTGAGTAAATACTGTGTAATCAAAAACAGATACACCCAAGCAAAATAATGTGGTATTCAAAGCCTCGCTAATACTGTAACGAATTGTAAAATGCAACCCCCGAACAGACACAATCTGTCTCTGAAGATGCCTGTGAGTGAATGAGTCTGTGTCTGTCTGTGTGAGCGTGGGGGTCGGGGGAATCTGGGTCATCATACGGGTTACTTTTGTTAACCCGACGCCATTGAAAAATCATGCTCACTATACGAGCAATAGT
This sequence comes from Sebastes umbrosus, assembly GCF_015220745.1. Taxonomy (NCBI): domain Eukaryota; kingdom Metazoa; phylum Chordata; class Actinopteri; order Perciformes; family Sebastidae; genus Sebastes; species Sebastes umbrosus. The sequence goes on from NC_051283.1 coordinate 6,638,487, forward strand.
ACACATCTTCCAAAGCGTACTTCAAGACTTGCATAAGTTAAACAAGTTCAGCTAAACACGTAGTAGTAAATTTAAAGTGACTTACTAACTAACAGTGACTAACTGCTCCTCACTGGGAGCTTTACAAAAACCAGTGATTAACGTTAAATGAGATGGGAGACTTATTTCATTAATTGTATTTATACTGTAATACACAGTGGTGGGAATTACTGTACTTAAGTACAATTTGAGGTACACTACATCTCAGAGGGAATTAATGTACTTTTCACTCCACTACATTTATTTGATAACTTTAGTTACTTTGCAGATTCAAATATATATATATATAACTCAACTAATATGATATATTATATGGTTTAAGCTACCCAGCAGTGTATAAAGCAAATCAAATTAGCCTCATCTTTACCAGCTGTAACTTTAAAGTGATGAACACATTAATGCATCAATAATTATAATTCATTGATATACTTAAGTACTATTTATTATTATAATATTATATCAATTCATTATAAGTATTGATCTACTCCACTACATCTTCCAGCATTTTGAATGCAGGACATTTACTTGCAACAGAGTATTTTTTACATTGTATTAATGTGTATTTAACATTTACTTACGAATGAACAAGGCAACTTTGAAGTGTTGGCACATAAGTCCATAGATAACATCCTCTAAATAAAGACAAATCAAACTAAACGAAGATAACTAGATGTAGTGGAGTAGAAGTATCAAATAGCATTAAATGGAAACACTTAAGTGAAGTACAAGTAAAAACTCAAATTGTACTTAAGTTCTATTTATTATTATAATATTATATCAATGAATTATAATTATTGATAACTTTAGTTACTTTGCGGATTCAAATATATACTGTATAACTCAACTATTAATATTGTGAATTTCTTCATAATGAATAGTACTTTCTGCACTTTAGGTATATTTGATGCTAATACTTGAGTAAGATCTTGAATGCAGGACATTTACTTGCAACAGAGTATGTTTTTTACATTGTATTAAAGATTTGAATTCTTCTTCCACCACTAGTAATAAACAATGCACACATGAGGAAGTGAAGTTTTGAAGTGTATTTAACATTTACTTACGAATGAACAAGGCAACTTTGAAGCCTAGTTATCTTTGTTTAGTTTGATCTGTTTTTATTTAGGGGATGTTAACTGTGGACTCTTATAGTACCCGTTATATAATTCATTGTAATAATATTAAGAAATTCTGCATAATAAATAGTACTTTCTGTACTTTAAGTATATGTGATGCTAATACTTGAGTAAGATCTTGAATGCAGGACATTTACTTGCAACAGAGTATTTGTTACATTGTATTAAAGATCTGAATACTTCTTCCACCACTAGTAATAAACAATGCACACATGAGGAAGTGAAGATTTGAAGTGTATTTAACATTTACTTACGAATGAACAAGGCAACTTTGAAGCCTAGTTATCTTTGTTTAGTTTGATCTGTTTTTATTTAGGGGATGTTAACTGTGGACTCTTATAGTACCCGTTATATAATTCATTGTAATAATATTAAGAAATTCTGCATAATAAATAGTACTTTCTGTACTTTAAGTATATGTGATGCTAATACTTGAGTATGATCTTGCATGCAGGACATTTAGATGCAACAGAGTATTTGTTACATTGTATTAAAAACCTGAATTCTTCTTCCACCACTAGTAATAAACAACGCACACATGAGGAAGTGAAGTTTTAATGTGTATTTAACATTTACTTACGAATGAACAAGGCAACTTTGAAGCCTTTTGTTTAGTTTGATTTGTCTTTCTGTAGAGGACTATAACTATATGGACTCTCTGGTCCGTCATAGTACTTCCTACTACTCCTCATCTCGGGACAAGATGTTATGATCTCTGTGCCTTGCAGCTGTTGTTGTTATCTTTGTTAAAACCGGTCCTGCATCAGGGTAAAAGGCCTTTGAAAGCCGGTCCGGATCACAGCTGGCTGGTCTTTAACAGGCGTGTTGTGGATAGCAGAGAGTACACTGTGTTACAGCGCTGGCGGGTTTAAATGCGAGCTAAAGATAACGCTTTAACTATATAGTGCACTGTGATCATGTGAACATAACACTTTCAGATAATAAAAAAGCATAATTTAGATTATAAAACTGTAATTGAGTTAGTTGTGAGATGAACTAGAGCTCACCATCCACGCCAGCCCTCCGCTTCCTGCTGCTCCGTTGGACATCTTCCTTTGTGATCCTCTTCTGTTTAATGATGCTGCTGCTCGCGAAATGTCTTCAGTCCCGGTGAGTCTAAATGTCCGCCAGCATAACAGATGTCTCAGTAGCTGAATGGTGCCCGGACCTGTTTATCTTCCATGATCTGTCTCCGTCTGCATTAAAGATAATCCTTCAGAACAAGCAGAGAGGAGGAGGAGGAGTGTGTCGCGGCTATTGTTAAACTCGACCAGCGGAGGCAGAGCGAGGCCTGAACTTAACAAAGATGCTAACCCGGCTAACTTAATAAATACGGTACAAAAACACACGGATTCAATAGGTTTACAACTTCACGTGAAAAGTCAACAGAATAAAACAGGAGTTTAACTGAAATGCTCCGAAAACGACACACTTAAATACATTTCATTTAGAAATAAAAGCGGAGTGTTAAGCTAGCAGCAGTAGCAACCAGCTGTCCGGCTCCGCCATCTGCAAGATAGTAGGGATGTGTCGTCGCGGACGAGTAGGTTCAAAGAGCCGGCTCACGTCCGAGAGCCGTTTTTTTTTTTTTCTTTCTTTAATTAATTCAAGGCAGAATGATAGGATGATCTTCTCCCTATTTTTATTGGACTTTAATAGTTGTAACCCACAGAAGACATTCCACAAATGTGTACCATGATCTTCAAATATTTCACGATCCACAAACATGTATTTTTGTATTTGTGTTGTGTAAAGTCACATCCACAAAAATACAGGGTGATTTGCAAATACACATAACTTACTCTGTAAATACGTATTTTAAGGTTTGCATGTAAAGTGATAAACACGCATTTGTGCATCTATTTCTTCTGTGGGTTACAACTAATAAAGTCCAATAAAAACTTCCATAGTGGAGAAGAGTAAGAGAGTGCGGTGTGCGAATAGCAGACAAGATGAATGACAGTTGGAAACGAAGCAGCAGGTAAAATTATGGTATTCTGGAAATTACAAGGTCTAATTGAATAATTTAAGTGATATATGTGCATACATACTAATCATAGGTCAAAACAGCGCTAAATTTGGCTGAATTATAAAAGGCAGAAGTGGTAAAACGAAGAGCTGTTTGGGAGCCGAAAAGAGCCGGCTCTTCTTAGTGAGCTGAGCCAAATGATCTGGCTCACTAAAAAGAGCCGTAATTCCCATCACTACAAGATAGACGGCGAATCGTCTCGCAGGCAGACCGACCAATCAGGTGGCTGCTTTTTCAAAGGCACCGGTATTTCGACCAATAGGAGGAGGGGACATTTAGAGGCCTGTTTCTTTTTGTCAACACAAGGTGGCACCAGAAACTCTATCACTGACAGACTAGATGTAAATGCATACATACATTGCCATAGTGACTACCACACTGTAAAAATATCTTTATTATTCCACCATATTATGTCCTAACATTCAGCCCTTTCACCACCACACTAACAACACTCACTTTATAATTAGACACACTGATGTAACCGGTGTAAAAATTCCATAGCCAAATAATAAATGACATATTCACCAATAATAATAATAATACAGACACATTCACAAATGTAACAAAAACTATGGCTTTATGTTTAAAACCCTTTACATGTATATTGCATGTCTCACAGGTTATCTGGCCTTAGTACTCTGTGATGAGTACAAAATGTCACGTCTATCATTAGGCCATGCATATTTAGTTAATCATCCTGGTTGACTGACAAAAAAATTAAATATTGCACTGATTGATCATCATACAAAACTATCATCCAAACAATTAAGCTCAAGTCAACAATGAAAAAGGAATTAGGGATCCAATTTTGTTGAGTAAAACGACTGTTAAGCATCTTCTTCTAAGTGGATGAGGATTTCAAATGAAGACTCCTCCGTCTCATTCAAGCTTTGTCTGAAGAGCTGGGAGTGCTGCCATGACGACTCCTCCTCTCCTCCATCACTGAGTGCTGCTACAATAATGAACTCCGAGGAGCCGGATAGACTCTGGAATGACTGCATCGTCCCATCTGGAGGTTCAAACACACAGGAGGGGGATTATTACGAGGGATCATCATCATGTCACACTGTTGTATTTGATGGTAATATCTATTACGTAACCATACCTCCAGAGAACTCTTTAGTAGTCTGGCCTGTCTGCAGGTGCCAGCAGACTTTCCCAGAGTGGAAGGTCTGGCTGCTGGCCATGATCGATACGGACTTTATCTTCATTCCCGTCGGAGCAAAGTCAAACTTCCAGCTAATGCTTCCCGTGGAGGAGCCTTCTGTTCGAGCTAGGTACACCTGAAGGAAGAAATACAATCTGGTCATCACACCTACCGCTGCATATTGTTCCAGGATATAAAAAAAAAGGTGACTCTAGTATGAACAGAGGCTGTGTTCCAAATTGCATTCTTTTTCTTTTTACATACAATTGGCACATACTACTTCATCATAACATTGTGCCTTGAACTTTGACCCTCTTGCTCATACAGTATATCTGGTGTGCAGAGGATTGTGGGTCAGAACAGCCAGAAAAGCATGCTGGCTTGCATACTGCAAAATGTGACCGGAGGTAGTAGGGCATCCTGGTATTTTTGGCATACTACAGTGTATGTATTGGGACATACTAAATCTCTTTGTGGCATACTAAATAGTATGGTAGTATGGGTATTGGAACGCACAGAGAGGTTATTCTCATTTCCTACAGTCCCTTATTATTTTTAAATAAGAATATTTTTTTTTTATCACTGTAGGTCTTTTCACTTCTATAAACTGCACATCTCCTTAAAACAGATATATTGTACATAAAGTATTCTCTCATATTTTTATTGTAATTTTCTTCTATATTTATGTTTCTTGATTTTTTTCAATACTTGCTTTTATTTTTAATTTAATTTTCTCTTACTCTGTTCATGTTATGCCCCAAAGCAAATTCCTCCTATATGAAAACCTACTTGGCAGCATCTTGCTTTAGTAAGTTTGTGGTTGTGTCTGAAATTCCACACTAACATGTTATTTAGTATGCTAAAACAGTACGTGAGATTTTTTTAGTATGTCTGAAACTTTAGTATGAAACCAGTAGTATGCAAATTTCATACTATTTCCCGTGAAATATTACAGTATGCAAAAACTGGACATGTATATCGGCATAAATACCCCACAATGCAATGCGGTAGTAGCGACAACATTCCAAACAAACAGTGGTGGACGGCTCTGTAACATCAATAACGCTTCAATTTAAGAGTGAGTATAAGATTCCACTTTGCTAGGTGTAATATAGTTTTTTATATTAGTTCATACTTTATGATTCTCACAAATCATCGTTTTGGTCACATGAGGTTGGTACGGGTTACCATGGTTACGCGTCTCCAACCGGCAAGGAGGCTCTCAGGAAGTGACGTGGTAATTACAGTTCAATGCGTGCGTAAAGATACATACTAACTGTAGAGTGTGTGATTTTGGACGCAGCCCTTGTTTTGGTGCTTGTGGGTTTACTGGTCTTCTCCTAAAAGATGCCCACTCTTGTTCTGGGCGTGGTTCTCACACGGTCTCGTTACAATCAATGAAACAATCAAAAAATGCCTACAACTTATTTCATCATGTAAATGTGGCCTACTAGCATTCTAATGGAACAAAGTGTGAACTTTTTTTTTAATCAAAAAGGGCACTGCACCAGTTTTACAAACCAGTTTACTCATTATGGGGACTACAAGTCAGTCTGTGAAACAGTTTTATTAAGCTCGACATGCTTCTACGCCTCAGCCTCAACAACCTCGGTTTATTAGTGGCTTTAGGGATGGCAATGTTGGTCCAGAATGAAATATCTCAACAACTACTAGATGGATGTGCCAGGAAATTTGCTACAAACATTCATGGTCCCAAAAAGGATGAATCCTGCAGACTTTGGTCATCTTCTGACTTTTCATCTAGCGCCGTCTTCTGGTCAACATCTTAATATGTCCAATACTTTGACTCATGACTACATATAGTACCTGCAAAACTAATGACATTCCCATCAGCCTCAGCTGTTCTTTGTGTTTAGTGCACCGCCACGGACCGCCTGCAGAGAGCGGTAAAGACTGCTGAGAAGAACATCAGGAGGCCCTCTACCAACTCTGCAGGACATCTATCAGTCCATAGAGCCTGCAGCATCATCAAAAGACTCCACCCACCTCAACACAGGTCTTTCACACATACAGTATGTCTTCTGGCAGGAAATGCAGGACCTCTAGGCTGAGGTACAGTTTTTATCCTCTGGTCATCAGACTGATTAACAACACTAATCCACTGCCCCCACCCTAACCCACTGCACCAGACAGGAAGCTTCACCTTAGCCTTTACACTTGATGACTTACATGACAAGTTTCTGAACCTGTTTCCTGTGCTGTTTAGTACTAAATGGGAGTTAACATAAATGTTGAGCATTTCCTAACCTGAACCATAGAATACTGAAAAAACATGGGTTTGTTAATCAAACAATAATAAACGTACCATCTTCCAGTCTTGCTCCACCTTTCTGAAGATGGACTCCTTCCTCCACACACCCTGATCCCAGCTCTGGATGACCTCAGAGTCGTTGGACACCCGACAGTACTGGTCTTTGGAGGCAATGTAGCGCACATGCAGTAACCGGTCACTCTTCTCTTTCTCAGTAGGAGTGAACACGTAACCTGCAGCCTGAAAAACACACAAACACTCTTTTAGTCAAATACTGATTTGTATTAGACACCCGGCTATTAGGCTATCAAGCTAGGATACATCAAGCTATTAAAATGCTAAGAATACAATAATGGTGACCTGTGAGGGGTGTTTAATGCTGTTGTGATTACATATATACATCTATTGTACTAATACAGACATTATGAACTGACATAAAGCATTATTGCAGGACTGCTGCATTAGACTGCAATAGTTTGATAAAGGTGGACCTAATAAACTGGCAACTGAGTATATAGTTCTATCATTATCATTACTTGGGGGTAAACTGAAAGTGTTGGATTATCCCACAGTGCATAGTAAAACTGTGTACATACAACTACAGTAAATACAGTAGGTCACACTTGAAGCAGCGAGTGAGTCTGTAAACTATGATGGATGTTTATAAGGGACAATAATAGTAATAGAGTAATACTTTAACTAACCCGGGGGTTTGTTTACAACCTGTCTGACTATGTGTTTCTTGCAGAAAATTACTTGCCGAGTACAACATTATCATTAGGGCTGCAACTAACAATTATTTGTATTATTAATCTACCAATTACTTTCTAGGTTAATCGATTGGTTTATAAACTGTCAGAAAATAGAGAAAAATGTCCGTCCCAGTTTCTCAAAATCCAAGATGATGTCTTTAAATGTCTTGTTTAGTCAGTCCAAAACTCAAAGATAGTGAGTTTAATATGAATATAAAACAGAGAAAAGAAGGAAATCTCCATATCTGAGAGGCTGAAAACAGCATTTTCTGCCATTTTTTGCATGAAAAATTACTTTAACGATTAATCGATTATCAAAATAGTAGGCTCTGTTGTCCGGAGCTACAAAAATAGTAGCCAGGTTGTAATAAACTGTAGTTTTCCTTTAAGGATTTTTAACACTGGGACAAAATGGAAAATACTTCATTCATCCGTAATGGCCATCAAAAATAATGGCTGACGTCTAATATTGATCCCTAGTTCAACATTATAATTAAGATCATGTTGCTGATGGAAAGAGGTCGATTGATAGGTCTGTTAAAATAGGTCTAATGAAGTAGATGCATTATGCTGAGTGGAGTGAGCTCAATTATAACACCATATATATAATAAACAGTACCTGCGTGGAGGTGCCTGCATCAGCCTTTCTGGTCTCCCCGCGTGCCATCCTCCAGGCCAGAGAGCCAGAGTCGCGTCCGCCCAGCTCTCCTGGTTTTGGTTTCTTGGGGGAAATAAACTCCACCAGCTCGACAAGCAGCCTCTCCGTCAGCTCCTTCTTCCTGTCTGGACTCAGGGACTGCTGCCTCTTCAGTATCAGAGCAAAACGGGGAAACATCAGACTCACCAGGGACATTAAGTCTGACTGTATATATGCAGGGTTTAAAGTGTTTAATATTTACCGAGGCATTGAGCCCATTGATGGTGTGCAGCAGCCAGGCCTCCTGAACTCTGGTCCTTCTTGACAAAACCTCTGGATGTTTGCAGGAATACCTCCACGTCACATCAACCACCTGCAGCACACAAACAAATGTCCATACTTCAGAATATGTGTGTGCGTTGAGTGAGATTGTTGTCTAGAAAAACAGTAACCAGTGCACAGATTTTTGCTGGTTGGACTAAAGGGGATGCTAATTTTATGTCCAGACTCAAAACAATCCATAAAAAAAAAAACACCCTCATACAGAAATAGAATAAGATTCTATAATCCTCCAAACAAACCACCTGCATAACATAACATCAAAATGATCTTCTTTTATTTTTTTAGAGAAACAAAGGAAAAGACCTACTAATCAAAAATGTAAGAAATCCTTAAATTAAGCTACACTGTGGAGTTTTCCGCCTCTTGTAATGCTATGGACAATGTTTAGGTCCCGTTTTGTCTGCTCTCGTGCATGAGGATACATGAACCAATGGGGTTGGGGGCTGAGTGCGAGGTGACAGGGTAGGGGAATCAGAAAGTATTGAGAGACGGACCAACACATTGGTGGTTCTGATCTTTTCATGTGATTCGTTGATGGTAAATAAAACGTAAAATGTGACCATCTTTATCCTTTAAAAGGGACGGTCGTGCTATTTATCAATCTAGATTGTTTTGGTGTAAGTTGCGGAGTGTTGGAGACAGAGCTGCAACTAACAATTATTTTGCTCTCCAAAAAACTAAACTAAAATGAAATCAAAAAGTCAAACTATAATAAAATAAAAACTAATTGAAAATTCAAAACTATTAGAACCTTGACTCACATCTAGATTGATGATTTTGGGATGAATTTTCCTTTTAAGTCCATGATACTTTTAGTTTTGGTGTTCTTTTGACAGTTTTAGAACTGACCCCCGGAAATAAGATCACAAAAAGTTTTTAAATAAAACTGGATTGATATCAGTATAGATTTTAACCACTGATAGTAGTAGTAGTAGTAGTAGTAGTAGTAGTAGTAGCATTAGCAGCAGTAGTAGTACTAGTAGCAGTCTGACCTGGTCCTTAGAGAAAGCCAGAACGTAGGCCAGTTTCTTCCCCCAGCCGACCTCATACAGTAGAGGCTTATCACAGCCGTTTTCACACGAGTCACAGTGCAGCCAGCGACGCTGAGAGACCGAGTAAATCTCCGTCCACACATGGTCTGAGGAACAGAGGAACAAACTGGTTTTCATTGAGCCTTTCATACACTTTACACGCTGCATGAATTGTTCTGACATCAGAGCAAGTATGAAAGGTCAACATTTTGTGATGTAGGAAATGTGATGACATGTCCCTGATATATGAAACTCATGTGTGAAGCTACCAATACAATTTTAGTGCCTTAAATTTCTACTATTTTAACGGTAGAATATTTTAAATTGGTTCAGTGTTTCGCAGAATTTGATTCTTGAAGGCAGAGGGAGTGTAACTTTAACTTAACTTAAAAAAAGTGAGTTCATTCTTGACCTTGTGAACAGGTTGAGAATTACTAAAAGTCCCCACTGAACCAGTTTTTTTTAGATAAACAATAGCTCTTACAGCCAAGGTGAGACGGGTTACACTGCGGGCCAACAGCCCAGAGGCTGCTGAGTACAGCTCTCCCAACACACTCTGAAACAGACCTCTCTGCTGAGATACCTGCTACATAAATAATATTAACACGGAGTGTGAAAGGTCATTCTTGATCTCAGAAACAGCAGTTTGCAAAAGAATAAAAAAAAACTCAACTCAGGGTCCACTTTTCCAGACTGTTCAACCACAGCTTGTGGTCTTCCTTAGATGCGGATGGAGTTTGCTCAGTTGTTAGTCCTGATTAGAGCTGCAACTAATGATTATTTTTCATTACTGATTCATCTGTTGATTCATTATTTTGTATATCAAATATCAGGAAATTATTGTCCATCATATTTTGTCAAAGCCGAACGGGACATCTTCAAATTAGAGGTCGCCGATAGGACATTTAACAAACTATCATTATCGGCGGAACTAGCCTCCGATAGTGGCCGATGGCTACGCAGCCTCCACCCGTTATGCTGGTTTTGCATGGAGACTCCATACACGAAGTCAATGTGCATCTATAGATCTATTTAAATGAAAGTTAACTTTATATAAGACAGCTTTATTGGTAAATGATGAGCATGATAAGGTTGTTGGTTACAGTAGGTCATTATTAATACATCAGGCTGAAGATTGTTGCTCTGCTGAAGGCATGCCACCTCCGTGTAGCTAGAAAGCATGGTCGTTAGCCTATAATTTGGCTAGCCATAAGTGCAAGCGTAGCACAACAACAGGCCATATCTGATCATTACAGGGACACTTTTGCTGAAAACATCTGTTTGTGAGGTTATCTGCTTTTTCTCTGCTCTGTACTATCGTTATCGGTAAACCTCTCCTTCAAATGTCTTGTGTTGTTTAACCAACAGTCCAAAACCAAGAGATATCCAGTTTACTATCATAAAAGACTAAGGAAACAGGGAAATATTCACCTTTGAGTTGCCAGAAACAGAGGATATTCTGCCTTTTTCCTTAAAAAAAGGACTCAAAAGGATTGATCCATTTTCAATATAGTTGCCGATTAATTTTCTGCCGATAGACTAATCAACTAAACATTGCTAAACGTGCTAAACTCTAGTTGTGATAACTGAACCAAGTAAATGAGAGCTGAGCAAAAGTCATTTGCTGATGAAGACCGTAAGATGTGGGTGAAAGCTCCAGAAAAAGCTATTGAGTGGACCCTGAGCTGTTTTGCTTTTAGTAAAAAAACTGACTGGTATCTAGGACGCCACGTCATCTACATTTCCTGCAGAACAGAAAATCTAATCAGCAATGCAAGAGCCACATCTGTTTGTCAGGTACGTTACCTGTGCTGTCCCAGATGTATCTGGCCTCGAGGCCGATGGCTCTGCAGCACAGAGTGAAACAGTTCGCCCACTCCCCACAGCGGCCCCTCCTGGTTTCAAGAAGCTTCTCAGGATTGTTGTATCTGATATTAACAATATAGAAAAAAAACAAGCAATCAAAGTGTTTGTGGTCAAATTCATTCATACTCTTTATGAGTGTTTGCAGAAACAATGTTTTATCATTTTAAATTCAACAGTCAATACTGCAATATAAAAGTCAGTGATTCCTATTTCGGTAACTTAATCCTAATTTGAATATTACTTCAAAAACGGGTCCTAAACTCCTTCGTTGGAGTAGTAAGAACTAAAATGTTGCACAAACACAAAGACACACAGACAGACCTGGGGAATCTGGTGGAGAGCTGGCAGCTCTGACAGTAGTGGTTCTCCACTCGCTGGGCTCCCCAGCGGATGTCCTCGGCGGTGGGACTGAGGGAGCTGGCGTTCTGGGTCGGGCCGTTGCAGCGGCTGCAGGGCAGAGAGTTCACCCAGGAGAAGAAGTCCTGCTTGAACCATCTGAGCAACTCCAGCACCAGGAACTCTTCCATTCCAAGTTTACACTCTACAAACAGGAAAGCAAGTCAGTTGGTCGCTCTGATTAAAAGGAACATCTTTATTTTGCATACAGTACGATCCAGATATACAATTCCATTCTTATGAGTGAGTAATGGGACTTCACCTGGATCCGCCTCTTTCGCCTCTTTCAGCTTGCGTTCAGCAGCAGAGGACAGCTCCTGGTGAGGGATGCAGCTCCTGGCTTTCTCCTGCATCTCAGGGTTTTCATACAGCATCACGTGTTGGAAGTTTGACTGGAGAGTCACAAAAAAGCTCATACTGCTCTCCTGACAGAAACACAAGAAAACACACAGAATGTTATATTTCATTTTTTTTAAAAAGCCATGGCCCTCCCTAGCATTTTCAATATTTTCTTGGCTCCCTCCCCTTGTCTTAGAAAGAAAACCTGCATCACCCTACCCCCAAAATCTTTAAATAATAATAAAACAGTATTAATAGCGAGGAGAGGCAAAGCTTTAACAATTTAAGATGTAGTACCCTAATTTAAAACCCCCAAATCTTAATTTGTTTATGGAATAATAATTAATCACTATGGCCACCCACAACCACATCCGAAGTGGGATTACCAACTTCCGAATATATGGAAAACATAAAAATGTTTACTCCAACCACTCTCTATTCTTTAATAAAGAGCTGCTACGTAAACGGTTATTACCACCACTGAATGAGTAATCCAGGCAGACAGCAGTACAAATATGAATTAGACCTGTATGCATGTATAAAAACAGATGTCATAACCAAATACACATTGGTCCTGTTAGCTACTAGTTCACTGTAGACCTGAGGACGATTGATTGATAAGTCCTTCGACAGAAAATGAATAAGAAACTGACAGATTGGCAGATTAGTCGATAACTAAAATAATCGCCAGTTGCATCCCTATTTCATTATGATAAAGGTAAATAAAGCCCTGAAGCAGTAACAGGATTGCTTTCCTATGCATATGGCAAAGCAGTTTTATTGCAGGGCATGAATAATTTTATTTCTCTTTTTAAGGCAACGTTTCGATCTGTAAGATCTTCCGCAGGCGAGTGTGAAAGAGAAACACTAGCATTTCTTGTAGAGGTAGTAACCAACTCAAAAGATTATCACCTGCTTGTCAGAAAACAGCCTCTGCCTCTACAAGAAAAACCTGTTATTCTCTTTCACACTTGCCAGAGGAAAAGAGAAAAAAAATATTTATTTGGAGCCAAACGGTGTGCAGACCTCCTCCTACACTTAAGTATCTTAGCTTGGATGTGTGCATACAAAGCGCGACATCGCCAACGATGTTTATTTTATTTTGCAGTTAATCTGGCAAGAGTCGATCGTTCTAAATACCTGTGGCCACATAATAAATGTTTTATACACACATGCTCTAAAGCCGTGTGGATGTTGCCCTCCTTATCTAGCAGACTGGCAATGATTGGGGTTTCAAATTATTAAGATTAGATCATAAGACTTGTAGATCCCGGATCCTTGATCATATCTTTGATATTAAAAGGTGTCTGTGAGGTGTCTTTAGTCTCCACTGTGACCCTGCTACCATGATATTACAGCTAAAAACACTTCATGTTCAATCACAATGTCTGCCATTTAAACCAGGGATGAAGCACATCTTTACCAAGGATGGAGGCTGTGATGGAGGTGGCGCAACTGGCTGGCTGGAGGCAGCAGCAGAGCTCTCTAGCGCTGGGGTTGGTGTTGGTGTTGGTGTTGGTGTTGGTGTTGGTGTCGAGGTCAAGGTCGAGGCCAAGGCCGCAGCAGCCTGAGCAGTAGGTTGGACAGGCTGTCCTCCCTGCAGCCTCTGATCCCTCTCTGCTGCTATAGATTCCCTGATAAGCTTCAGCTGTTCCACTGATGCAGACTTGGGGAACACCAGGTGGGTCTCAGCCTGAGAAGAGGTGCAAGAGGTCATCATCATATTTACTAATAGTGAGGCCAGTGACAGATGATGCCAAATAGGTCCTAGGTAATGAAGCTACTTATTAATTACCTCCTCAAATCCCATCTCAAACAGGCATTCCACAGCACCTTTGATGGGCAACAGCTTGGTGGAGAAGGTAGGATTGCCTATGCGGATGGATCTGTACTTTTCCTCATTGGGATTCCTGTTGGGAGGGGACATCATATGAGGAAGTAAGAGCTGTTCTCGAGGCTTTTCAGACAATATATTTTGTCCTCTGGGGTGGAAGCAAGGTCTGAAATTAAGCTCTTTCCTCACCTGCCACTGTGGCAGGTCACTGAACATTTCTACCGGCCACTCAATTTTTTTTTCTGCAACTTCTGAAATCTAGGTGTAACGCTTTAGAATTGTAAACACTGAGTCAGCGGTGCCAGACCGTAGATTTATGGAATATATGATATGACCTTAATCCATGACTACATTTGACTCAGGAATTGCTTCTTGAAAAATAATATGTCTTAATATAAGGAAAACCTATCTGCCTTGGTGGCAGGTGACCTGACATTTTGACCTGCCTCAGCCAACATTTACCCTGTTATTTGGCAGGTGCCAGGTGCTAATTTCATTCCCTGGGTGGAAGAGACAAATGACTATGTACAAACCAATGAGTTATGTGTTCATAAATGAGAAATATACACACTAATAACAAATTGGTGTCATCATATGACAACTTTATGTGAGACATTTACCTCATCCCACAGCCTATTTCAGAGGAAACTTAGAGGTGAATATAGAGATTTTAACTTTTTAAAACAGCTTCCTGGTGAGTCACTGGTATGCCGAATCACCCAGAACAGCCTGGCCATTGATACTTCAGTTAAGTCATGATAATCCATGCATGGGCGTGTGCGGATACACAAGTACGAATAAAAAATGCCAGATTTTTTAACCGAGTTTGGTTTGACGCTTGTATGACTGTATATGACTTGCATATATCGGGGCTCAAGTGCAGCTCTGTTAGCCGTACCCGGTGGTTACACTACTGATTACACCATATTATCTAACTCCACTGTGATTGTGATGTAGAGAAACTCTTAGTTTTAATCTAACACACATCTTCTCTATCTTGATCTGGTGTTTTGCGTTGAGTTGACAACCTTACCTTAAGATGTTATCCGCGTATGTCAGTAACAACTTCGCGACGTCTAAGAACACTTCATTTGAGTTTTCACATAATGTTGTCACTGCTGGAGACACAGCCATGCTGCTGTTTCTTCAACAAACTAAAAATATGTTCCCCTTTGGAGGCTGTGAGGAGGAGAGCTAGCGTCGATGCTAACGTGGTGCAATTTTGTCTAGTAGCTGTCAAGGCCTATAGAAGGAGGCTAGGACACGGGTCTTGTTGTGAGTGGTAAAACACATGCGCAGTGTAACTCAAGCTGCAGTCGTGCGTTACGAGTGCTGGCCAGATTCTACTGCGCATGTGCAATACCCGTCAAATATATGCCGCATTGATGACGCATGTCCTAACCTCCTTTCCATAGGCCTTGATTTTGGCTAGTAGCTGTTTTGGGTCCTGGGTTTAGCTGCCCTATCAACGCCTGAATACTTATTTGCAGCATTAAAAAAATCTATATAATTGTATTTTACCTTAATTGTGTTTCATAACGCTCAGGGATCTGTTTTCTCGCTCTATTTGTTTAATTATTATTATTGTTTTATTTAATATTTACACGTTAAACGAATCTGGCGTTCAAAATAGCTACCTAAGATGAGCTACATGCAGATTCAAGCAGGATGGACTAGTTGTGTCGTTTCATGAATGTATTAACAGCTGACAGGTAACTTTGAAGCAGTGATCGGTCGTGTAAGTTATAAATGTAAGTTCAGTTAACGTCTGGAGGACATTTCAACTTTGTTTTGTACATTTATTCCTCTGATATTAAGAGGGAAGCTCTGCTACAAGCAGAGACACCAGCATGTCTTCTGCTCTGTCACTCTCTTGTTGGACTAAACTCCAGCTGAGACCACACAACATAAGGACACTTCTTCAAAAGACCGTCTGTGTTTGTCCAAACCAAGACTCCAGACACAGCAGCTCTGGAAAGCACGAAAGGAGGGTTGTTATCACTGGCATAGGGCTGGTGTGTCCTCTGGGCACAGGGACTGCTCTGACCTGGGACCGCCTGATCCAAGGCCACAGTGGGATTGTTGCTCTCCACTCAGAAGAGTACAACACTGTTCCGTGTAAGGTGGCAGCACTGGTGCCCAGAGGAAAAGATCAGTTTGAGGAGGAGAGGTTTGTCTCTCGTGGGGAGATCAACAGCATGTCAGCAGCCACTGTGATGGCCCTGGGAGCTGCTCAGCTGGCTCTGGAGGACTCAGGTTGGCACCCAGACACCCCAGAGGAACAGCTCAATACTGGGGTGGCTGTTGGCATGGGCATGGTGTCACTGGATGAAATCGCTCGCACCTCCGTCGCCTTCAAAGAAAAGGGCTACAAGAAAGTCAGCCCCTTTTTTGTGCCTCGCATCCTCGTCAACATGGCAGCTGGCCACATAAGCATCAGACACAAACTGAAGGGTCCCAACCATGCAGTGTCCACAGCGTGCACCACAGGCGCACACGCCGTAGGTGATGCTGCCAGGTTCATTGCTCATGGTGATGCAGTTGCCATGGTTACGGGGGGAACAGAATCCTGTGTGGGGGCTCTGTCGATGGCCGGCTTCGCCAGGGCCCGCGCCCTCGCCACCAAATGGAATGACAACCCCACGCAGGCGTCCAGACCCTTTCACCCAGAGAGAGAGGGCTTTGTGATGGGCGAAGGAGCGGCGGTGCTCGTTCTGGAAGAGCTGGACCACGCGGTGAAAAGAGGGGCCAGGATCTACGCAGAGATCCTGGGTTATGGACTCTCGGGGGATGCCAGCCACATCACAGCACCCACTGCAGATGGAGATGGAGCATTCAGGTGACTCATTTAAGGTGTTTGAGGTTTTTTTCAAGCATACAAGAGACAACATTTTGTGCTTACATTTCATATTTCAAATAACATATATTAGGCCACAGTGGTTCCCATTCTGAGGATCAGGGTTGTCAGAATAGGAAAGCAGACAAAAACACATCTCTGCCACACACAATCATGTGTATTGTTTTGCACTTTCCTCCAGTACCTGCTTTTCTTTTGTCATTTAAGTTTTTGTTTGTTTTAACATTTTAACATTACACAAAAATACAGTACAAATGTGCATTTTATTGGACACAGTAGAATTTCAAAAAGGGGGGGAAAAGAGAGCTAAACCACCACAATAGACGCCAGCTACTGTATATAAACAAAATGAACTAGAGACCATCTTGGATGGGATCACACCAGCCGCGATGCCAAATCAGGGGCATAAAGAGGCCCCTTCTCCACTTCATACCCCCCTACTTCTGGTGCCCTTGCTCGGACCACAACCATCTTCGAACTCGGCCTTCATTTTGATCTCAACTACACACCTGTAAAGTTTTGTGACTGCATCTTTTACGGTTGCGGCGCTATCACAGTGACAAAATCTGTCCACAGACAAAGTACTCAATACCTCCTCTGTGGTAGTTGCTGCTACAGTAGGTGTCTCCAGGACCAAATCTCGCCATGATGACACACAGACTCACAAGGTGAAAACAATTCCAACTTAGCTGTCATGGCTGGTACCCTGGCACCCCAGTATTCCCTTATATTCTGTTAACTAGTACACAAAACCCTCTCTGAGATATTGCACCCTTAATGCATCTGCACAAAATCATGCCAGATTTTGCTTTAGGCATTAATTACCCTGGCAATCATATTTTAAAAAGAAGGACTTTAAGGCACTCTGTACACTCTGGTCTATTAGCTAATAGCTTATTATCTGAACACAGCTGCCTGCTGCAGCGAGGTCCGTGAGAGCGAAGTTTGTACCTGACAACCAAAACAATGAGCCAAAAGAGACTAAAAAGGTCTGTAGAGCTGAGGGGAACTGCAGAGTTGGGTGATTTCTCTTTGTGGTTTGTCACTATAAGTGATGCCTTTCACATTAGTCATTTTCTTCATAGTTTATATAAAATATTGATCAGTGCTGCCCTAATTGCTGAAACGTTGGAGCACGGTGACATCGTTAAAAGAAGTCTGATTAGGGAGGAAAGGTTGAAAATAAACACCCAGGTTAGTCAAACTAACGGAAGAGAAAACAAACGTTAAAGGTCCCATATTGTAAAAAGTGACATTTTCATTGCTTTTATATTATAAAGCAGGTTTAAGTTCTATATAAATACTGTGAAAGTATCGAAACGCTTAATCCACAGATAAATACACAGCCCGTATTCAGAAACTGAGCTTTTGAAACAAGCCGTCAGGATTTCTGTCCATTTGTGATGTCACAAATCTACAATATTTAGACCATTTCAAAGTTTTAAACGTAAACATTCTAAATGTGTCCCAGTTTATTTCCTGTTGCAGTGTATGTTAATGACATCAGCTGACAGGAAGAAAAACATGGACCCAAGCTGTTGCCTAGCAACGCAATTCTGTTGAAATTCCATTGAAATGCACTAAAACAGAGCGTTTCAGACAGAGGGTAAATACAGGTCAAGCAGACAGCATGAGGAAAATAAAGGTTTTTTTTAAACATAAAAGTATGTAAACATGTTCTAGTAGAACCCAAAATACAAGTATGAACCTGAAAATGAGCACGTTTTGTCCCCTTTAATGTTAAAATGATTATAGAATCTGTATAGTAAATATTCATCACAGTTAAGAGAGCCCGTTCTGAGTTCCAACTTTGACCTCTGTCGTTACAGATGCATGTCCGCGGCCCTCAGAGATGCTGGCGTCTCACTGGCAGACGTCACGTACGTGAACGCTCACGCCACATCCACGCCTTTGGGCGACGCGGCGGAAAACGCCGCCATCAAGAGGCTCTTCCAGCAAAGCGTGGAGAACCTGGCCGTCTCCTCCACCAAGGGGGCCACGGGACATCTGCTCGGGGCCGCCGGGGCCCTGGAGGCGGCGTTCACCGCTCTGGCCTGCTACCACGGGGTCCTGCCCCCGACTCTGAACCTGGACCGCACCGAGCCGGAGTTCAACCTGAACTATGTGCCCTGCACAGCGCAGCCATGGCGCGCTCAGGGCCGACGGGTCGCCCTCACAAACTCTTTTGGATTCGGCGGCACCAACGCCTCGCTGTGTCTCACCAGCATCTGATGACACCCTGACACTAATACTGGACTTTTACAAGAAATCATCCAGTCTGTATTCTTGATGATATGATAGAGTTTCACTGACTGAATATTTTCCAGTAGATTTGATTAGTACTACTGGTTGTTTGTGTGTGAAAAAAATCTGAAATTTTAATAACAGGCTTTAAACTGCAAAGACTAAAACGCACACATGTGAGTAAACTGTATTATGGTCTCTGTATGGAAGGATCTGGTTGTGTATTGTTATTATAATAAATACAATATTATTGTTAATATCTGCAGACTTGCGACTGGAAGGATAAACCTGCGGTGTGGAAAGTAACCAACCCAAACCTGACTCTCACTCATTACCACTATTTAGGTGCTGTCAAGCGCCCCTCAGTGGCAAACTGATCAGACTTAGAAATGAATGTATCAATTATATCCATGATTAATCATTTGTCCTATAAAATAGTAACATGTATTATATATATTATAAAAGAAATAGTAAAAAATGACCAGTATAATTTCCTAAAGCCAAAGGTGACATTTTCAAAATGTCTTGTTCTGTCCGACCAACAGTCTAAAACGTTCAGTTTACATCATTTTGGATCATTTTTCTCTTTGTGCCTTGTTCAGCTATTTAAATGAAACCATCTGAGAAGTTTTTGTAAGAGGTCACAAGCCCAAAATGTTCACTGAAACAATATCTTAAACCACAAAGTGTTGTAATTTATAAGCTATTGTATGTTTTTATGTAAAATCATAATCTGAAAAGTAACTAGTAACTGTAGCTGTCAAATAAATGAAATGCAGTGGAGTAACAGTATAAGATAGCATACAAAAGTACCTCAAAATTGTACTTACTGTACTTCAGTAAATGCACTCAGTTACTTTCCACCACTGCATATATGTCATTTCCACTATACAATACTATACCTGAATTAAATTGCTCTGAAAAAATGTGTTGGAAAAAATTTGCATTTCACTTGATTTAGAATAAAACTCAACAATCACTCTGAAACAGACATCATCTGTGTTCCAGCAGGTGGCGTTGGTTCACAGCAAGACGTGTTGCTGTCATGTACATTTCCAGTACAGTTTAAATTTTAGGCATTCAGTAGACAGAAAAACAAACAAGCAGCCAAACTGCTGAGGTGAGCTATCCTTACCCGACCTGAGAGCAATCACAAAATATCACAGTGCCGGGAAGAGAAGTAGCAACGGGAGAAACACTGAAGGCTTCTGGATCCATTAGAGCAGACTGAGAGGAAATCAGCCAATAGAAGTGGTTGGTTATTAATAAGTTCATTTAGAAGATAATGTGCATTAATTGGCTGCTGTTTGCCTCGTATATCCAAGCTGTTATATTTAAACAGGATACCACACTCTTCAAATCTCTGACAAATGTATTGCAATTAGTAAATAAGTGGTGCTGTAGGTGTGTGCAGCTGGCTTTAATAACATCCTAATGGAGCCATGATCTCACAGTTGTGCTTTTTGTGATCATTCATGAGGCACTCTGCAAAACCGACACCACTGACTCTCTGTTGTTGTCCTTTTGTATTCAGCCTGGTTTGGCCTTTTTTCTACTTTAGCGGTGTGATTCACAACTTGTGAGAGGAGTAAGAGAGGCTAACTGGGGACAAAGAGTCCTTTATGTCCTGGTTTAAAATGAAAGTAACAGTGTAAACAGTCCCCTGAGGGAGAGGGACAGTTTTCCAAATTGTTACCTTTCTTCAAACAACGGTTATTCTGCTCCTTTATATGGGAGAAGAAACACAGCGTCCGTGTCTGGCATCCTGGGGGAGACATATAATGTCTATGAAGGGACAATGAGTGGTCTTTAAGAGCCTCTTATGTGATGGTTGAGAATATATGTGTGTTTACAGTTCCCCTTGACCATTCTGGGCTCTGTGAGTAAGTCACACTGTCATATAAATTAGGAAAAACACATTTTACAGTAAATTATACTACAGAGAAACTGGTTTTACGATATCATAAGTGACACTAAACAAGTCTAACTGCAGTGTCTATTACACCCAACAAAAGATTGTAGAAGGAATGGCCGAGTGTTTGCTTTGTTCCCGAGAGTTCAATAAGACGGTCGATACCAATGTCTGTATCTGTTTAGTATGGAGCCGGAGCCAGGAAGCAATTAGCTTTGCCAACTCCACAGGGCACCTCTAAGTGCTGTAACTTTTATCTTATTATCACAACAGCAATGATTGAATGACCATCCTGGAGTATAAGCATGGATGTATAACATAGGTTGTGTCTAGAAGGTAACCTGCAAATTGGGAAAATCTGATCGTAAATCTGCAAAAACGTGTAAAAACTCTTGCGAGACTCGTTGCCCGACGACCTATCCTAACCTTGACTATTCAGGGTCAATGCCTAACCTCGACCATCTCGCGAGAGTTCCCCTATTTTGGACACTACTGCTCTCCAAGATGGCGTCTATTCACTTGAATGAAAATTGCGTCAAACCAGAATAGGCTCATAACTGCCGCCTGAGGCTGGAGGGGGGAAAACATCCATTGCAACTATGGCTATGTTCCAAATCGCACACTTTTTCTTTTTACTTTTTAGTACGTACTGTAGCTGCCCTTATAAAGTACGTACTGTTGCATGCAGTATGCATACAATTGGGACATACTACTTCGTCATAACCTTGAACTTTGACCCTCTTGCTCATATATCCACTGAATGCGCAGATGATTGTGGGTCAGAATACCCAGAAAAGCATGCTGGCTTTCATACTGCAAAATGTGACCTGATGCATCCTGGTATTTCTGGCGTACTGCATAGGACATACTATGTATTAGGACATACTAAATCTTTTTTCTGGCATCCTAAGTAAGTGATAATATATAGTCAGCCGGTCATTGTTGTGAAATAAACCCCGACAGGGCGATGCAGCAGCTTATTACACGGCTACTTACTGAAGAAATCTATATTTTGACACAAAAACGGTCCGGCATCAGAACTGCGACCATAGCAACAGTCTGTTATACATAGCAACGGTCTGCTATAAAAAAAAACAGGTCGTAGAACGCCATGATTGACCAATCAGAATCGAGTATTCAACAAATCCGTGTAATAGATTGTATGGTAGTATGGGTATTGGAATGCATGTGGTGGTTGCTTTTCAACTTGTTGTTTTTTGCTTTGAGCCCGTTTCATACTTGAAAACAAACTTGACCAGGCCATGCACAGCTGAGATTTATGCTGCATCAGGAGCATTTTCAAACAGTACCTCTCAGTTTTACCAGAGAAAAGGCCTGAAGGGTGAGGAGGACTATAACAGGTTGCTTTGGCAAATGTAGCCTATGTCTGGATTACTTTCCCACCTGCAATAAAGAGCAGCTAACAGCCACTTCCCCAAGGCTGTCGATAGTAAACATCTGGGACTGTCTCCCTGGCATGCAGTGGATGAGACAGTCCCAAACAGGGCTGAACCTGGCTCAACTACAGAGACAATTGTTGTCACACACTGTAGTGTTCACTCTCCAGAGTTATAAATCTTGTCTCATAGTAAAATAGACCCGTGTGCAGTGTATTGGCATTTGAATAACCTTCAAACTGGTGGATCTATTACTCAGACTGAACTTCCTGGGTTCATATTTTACATAATGTACCTGAAGCAACACAAACACACCGATGCAGCCCCCTTGTGATGAAGCGCTGTTTTCAACCTGAACACAAGAATACAAAGGAGGTTGTCCTGAGGAGGAAAAGTCATGGAGTGTCCAACGTAGAGATGGTTCATCGTCGGGGCATGACATGATCAGACAAGCCCCCTGTTCCTCCTCATCTTTGTGCATCACATAAATTATTCCTGGAATATAACACGGTCCCAGGTTTACTGTGTGGTGAAATATGCAACACGTAAGCTCAATATCAACTGAAATAATGAAGGTCTTAAAACTAAATCTTGACTCAGAAAAAAAATCAGTACCCATCTCAAGGCCTGTACCATGGCAGTTGATATTGTGCTTCAGGATCCATATACCCAAACTCCTAAAGTTATGATAAAGTTATTATTAATAATAATCAACACAAACTTTGCCCTTAACCACTTTGCCCAGTTGGTAATCCAGCTTTATCTCTGGGGGAGCATTGATGTTCCAAGTGAATTTTATGGTTTATTAGACGATCTTTCCTATGTATAAGAGGAGATTTTGGCCTCGACGGTGGTGCTTGAGGAAACTTTATAATTCATCCTCAGTTGACCATGAATATCCAGAGCCAATGCGGTGGAACAAGATAGTTTCATAGATAACCTGTCATGGAAAAATGTGTTGATGCTGTTGCTACAGTAAAGGCCAAAGGGTCACCAAATCATCATGATTATATTTTTTTAGGTAAATTAACTTCCCACTATGAACACTTGAATAGCCTTTAATTAAATCATTAGGTCCTAAAAGTTGTAAAACGCACTAATAGCCGAATCCCGAGTTATTTCTCTCTCTTCATGTGAATGAGACCCAGGCCAAGGCTGGACCGCGGGCTTAGAGGCGGAGTTAAAAGAAACGCTACTGCGATCACTCTGTGGGCCCAACGATGATCCAGGTACTTTTATACTCGGAAGTCGAGTTTTTTTGCTTCATGCGCCACTGAGCAACTTTCAACGCTGTATCCAGTTCTCTTTACACATCCATGATGTCATCTGCCAGTAGTGGAAATATCCTGATTTGGACCAAATGGACTGATGGACAAACCAATATTACCATTTATAGATCCTGCAGCCAGTAGACAAAATCAAAATAGATGTAACCATGATTTTGTTATTCATTTAGCCTTTGTATTCCTTGCGGAACATAGGCCATTGGTGAATAGATTCCTACCTTGTCTGTCTTGGGCCATCTTCTCCAGTTGTTTCCACGTTAGTCCTTTCTTTTTGAACTCTTGTTCTGTGCTCCTTCTCCAGGTGTTTCTGGGTCTTCTCCTCCCCCGTTTGCCTTGTGGGTTCCATGTCAGTGCCTGCTTGGTTATTACCGTTTTGCTTCTTAGAGTGTGTCCAATCCAGCTCCACTTTCTCATTTTTGGCTGTACTTCTACTGTCTCTTGTTTGGTGCGTTCCCACAGGTTGATGTTGCTGATGGTGTTTGGCCAGTAGATCCCAAGGATGCGTCTTAGACAGTGATTAGTGAATGTCTGCAGCTTGCTGATGATGTTAGTGATGGTCTTCCAGGTTTCTGATCCATACAGCAGTACTGTTTTAGCGTTGGAGTTGAAGATTTTGAGCTTGGTCTTTCGTGAAATGTTTTTGGATTTCCAGATTCTGTTCAGTATGTTGAATGCTGTTCTTGCTTTTCTGATTCTTGATTTTATATCCTCCTCTGTTCCACCATCCACAGCTATAATACTTCCTAGATATGTGAATTTGTCGACCTCTTCCAGTGGCTAGTCCCCGACTGTTATAGGATTCATGCTTTTGTTGTTGATCCGCATGATTTTGATTTTTGGTCCATTTATTTTGAGTCCAAGCTTAGCTGCAGTTGTTTACAACAGCTGGGACTTGTTTTGCAGTTATTGGTGGGTATGTGAGCGACCATGATTTTGTAGATCATGATAATTCATTCATGGACTCATTCTAGGAGAGGCGACTGTTTGTTCTAAGCAACAATAGTCCTCCAGAAGAGGTTAGCATAGATGCTGCAGTAGCATCAATTCTATCAGAATTCAAGAGTATTTCTTCATTGAAAGAAGAGCAAAGAACGGCACTGACGGGAATGTTCTTGCTCTTCTCTCGACTGGCCTTGGTAAGAGTTTGATTGATAGGATAAGTGGTAAGAGTGATTGACAGACAGTTCATCCAATCACCTGCCAAGTACTTTTTGAAAGTGCCTTGCCCTTGTCCAAACCATCTTGCAGGTCAGGTTAATAATAATTGAAATTTTGCATATGTAGCCAATGTTGAGCCGTGAAATCATTTTGCTTTTTTTGCTTTAGAGGCCACGCGTCTCTCTTACAGCAACTTCATCGCTTTCTCCATGATACACAAAGGAATTTTCTTATATAGGCTAGACTAGAAATGGGGCGTGGTAGTATGCTAATTGTAAATAGCTGGCACACGTCTGTCAATTTAGAATGATTCTGATTCACTAACACATGCACGGTGGTAAGAACAAAATTGTCCGGCGTGCAGGTGTCATGAATCCAATGGTAATTTTGCACTCACACTTATTTTGTGCGCAAAGAAAGAACATTTCTATGCACATGTAAGTGAATGATAGGGCTGCCCTTCTCTTGGTCGATTAGTCAACAAAGATTTCTTTAGTCGATTAGTCATTTTTTATGCTTTTTTTCATACTGAATGACTTAATTCCAAGAAAGTTATCTCTGGTAAACACAAGATTTAAAGTGGTGCTTTTGTGTGATTCTTTGTGGAGAAACACAGTTTCACAGATCTGTCGATTAAATCAACTAATCAATTAGTCAACAAAATTGGATGAGTATTAGTCGACTAAGAATTTCTTTGGTCGAGGACAGCCCTAGTGAATGAGGCTTCAGCCTTTTAAAGGTCCCATATCGTGCTCATTTTCAGGTTCATACTTGTATTTTATGTTTCTACTAGAACATGTTTACATAATGTAATGTTAAAAAAAGCCTTTATTTTCCTCATACTGTCTGCCTGAATATACCTGTATTTACCCTCTGTCTGAAATGCTCCGTTTTAGTGCATTTCAAAGGAATTGCAACGGAATTGCGTTGCTAGGCAACAGTTTGGGTCCATGTTTACTTCCTGTCAGCTGATGTTATTTACATACACTGAAACAGAAAATAAAGTGTGACACATTCTGAATGTGTATGTTTAAAACCGTGTAATGGTCTAAGTATTGTATATTTGTGACATCACAAATGGACAGAAACGGCTTGTTTCAAACGCACAATTTCTGAATACGAGCTGTGCGTATTTCTCCGTATATTGAGCGTTTTGATAGTTTAACAGTATTTATAAAGCACTTAGACCTGCTTTATAATATAACAGACATGAAAAATCTCACTTTTTACAATATGGGACCTTTAAGTAGTGCTTGAAGCCACATTGTAACTGAACCCTGACACTGAAATCTTCGCCTCTTGTTCTGTATAATGGCGAGCTGGGACCTTTTGCTCTGTGTTTCACTTGATGAATAATTACACTGTCCCGGCTGAATTTAATAGCGTGATGTAAAGCCGGACCCAGATGATGAATTACTGTACTGGGGAATGTCGTTGCAGACCCATTTTTAGAGATTACGTTTTATTAACTCTTCTGGATGTCAAATCCAGCTAATGAATAAATCAATTATTCATCCATTTTTTAATTTGAAATCATCTGACATGGATAAATGAGTTGCAACAAGGGGTTAGAAAGGAAAGCCCGTGCTCTTCATAGCGGGAATATTTGGGCCTCAGGACTTATACATCACTCTCTTGTTGAGTTCATGTAATCCATCAGCCTCTTACTCTCAGTTTTGCATCATAGCAGCACCATTGTTTTGTTGCATGTCAAGTTGTAAATTATAACCACTGTACCTTTACGTGCAGAGGGTTCCCTGCCTTTATTAGAAGTGAATGGACACCAAAAATGTGTTACAGCTTTAACAGTACAGAGTGGAGGATGAGGATGATTTGCAGCAGCAGCACTGCATCATGATTCCCGCCTTCTTTCTCTGAGAGCTAAGCGTACCCATTCCACCATATACTCCATATCAATAGTGCCTTTACTGGACAGGAACTATTGATTCCTGTTGCTGTAATGATGTCTTTGGTTCATGTTATTCCTTCCTCTCCTCTTCTTCACATCCCTGCCTCCTAATTAGGAGATATCCAAGCTGAATTATGATCGCCATGGCAACAGAGTCAGCATGCATTCCCTTTGATATCACCCTGTCCCACATGGAGCACAGCTTATCACCAGGTTTCTAAAATTAGACCTCCTCTCTCTCTCACGCTGGATGGCCTTCCTTCCTCTGCTACGGCCGCTATTCAGGCCCAGTGTTTTCCAGCCTTTTGTTCGAACGCTGGAATTTTATTGGATTGTTCAAATTGTCTCGGGCAAATTCGTTTTAACGCCACTAATTTCTTTAACGCGTTACGCAACTTGCGATATTTAGGTTGTAGCGGGGTCAGTTTTAAAGATAGAGAACTAAAGAATCCATCGGTATCGGCCATGTCATACTAGCTTGTCAAGAAGGAGGCTAAATAACGCTACAAACTTACACTAAATTTTGGCGAGGAAAAACTGTCATGGCCATTTTCCAAGGGCCTTCCTGGCCTACAGATTTTGTCCTTTTCCAGTAGTAATCCATATCAGCTCTTTAGCTCTTGTTTTGAATAAAATGTCAGTAGGAGTGGAGACGTGATTGCTGATGGACATATGTATAATTAACCAGCTTCTTTCACAAAGAGAAATGCTCATGATCTCTTCACAAAGCCGGGTGATAATAACCGACTCTAGCCTTGTAATCATCCCCATTCAAACCCAACTCCAAACTTTTTCCTCTGTTGAATCCCTTTTCTCTACACCGGAGAAGAGTCAACACTAACTTCACCCAAAGGTATTAATATAAATTTACATTCATTCAAATTCTGAATAAGTTCTTTAGAATGTGAAAGGCCACGGCGACTGCCTTTCCGCCAGCTCTGTGTGAAAACTACTCGGATGAAAATACAAAGTTAGATTTTACATTAAAGATGCAGTCGAACACCAAAAAAGCATTCACACTATAGGTGTAAAAGAAAGAATGGTTACAATGCCGTGTTTTTTAGCAATTTATTTCTGCTTTTATAAATGAACAGGAGTAAAAACAACATATCTGCGTCCCTCTAAATGATTTAACACGCTGCTGTTAACAAGCTTACAACATGTTAATCGCAAAAAAATGGACCACAAATGTTTGTGGAAGTGACTTCACGCTCAGGCCCTAAAAGCTTATGAGGAAGGATATTTTATTATCATTGGCATAAGCCACTGCTTAAAGCAGCTGTAATCAGTATTTTTATGATGAGTGTATCAAATGACAGTGTGAAAACAATGTGAAAGGCGTCGCTCGTGATGATGAATTTACAGAGGGTGAGATGGAGGCCTGTGGGGATTGACTCGCTTTTGGAGACAGCCTCAAGTGGCCATTTCAAGAACTGCTGTTGTTGGCACTTCCATTGGCTTAATTTATCAGCGCAAGGTTGCCGTCTTGAGGGGAACGTATATAGTGGACAAAACCCAAATAAACGCTAGACAGACAGTTTAATACTATGGGCCCTTTCTTACACCCCATGCAAAGCGGCGCAGCGCAACTGTCAATGCTAGTTTCAGACCAACACAGTTGTCATTTTCACGCCCAGCACCCACGTTGTGTAAGTAGCATGCGCCCATCTGGGCACCCATGGGTGTATTGGCCCTAAATGCACCTACACCATATACTTTAGACCATGTTCTATAAATCGTTTAAATAGAGCCTTAAAGTGGCAGTAGTCAGTATATTTTTGGCATCATTGGGCAGAAATTCCATAATAACCTTTCAGCATATTGTAATTCCAGTGTTCTGAGAGAAAACTAGACTTCTGCACCTCCTCATGGCTCTGTTTTTAGGCTTTAGAAAAAATCTAACCCATGACGGGAGACTTTGACCAATCACAGGTCATTTCATTGAGTGAGCGTTCCTATTGGCTGTGCTACCGGAACTTGGCGTTCCTTCACCAGGTTTCACGATGGCAGCGGCGTCACAAACTTTCTAATTTTACAGCTAAACGGTGCACTACAAGACGATTCTGAAAACATTTGAGGAGAGAAATAGGCATTAACGTAACATAATATTGATTCATATTTGATCAGCGCTGCCTAGTTTGACCGTTTGGTTGGAGTTCGCGAGTGATTGACAGCGGTCTCTCATAGACAGCAGATGGACAGCAGACCTCAGATCAGCTCTTATTGCTTGTTTTCCTCCAGTCTGTGAAATCTGGCAGATGCCATTAGGAGCACTGGAGGACACAGAGGCACATTATTTTTTTCAGGTTACCTGTTTCATGTACTACTGTCACAGTATAACGACCTTTTTATAAAAATAACCTTTTTAATCATATTTGCTCCAATCTCGCCTACTTCAGCTTTAACTCAATATTAACTAAGAAAAAAACAGTCTTTTTTCATAATGTTTTATGACTAATCAATAATACTTACGAGTATTATTATATTATATAATAATATATATTATATTATGAGTTTGTTATGGGTGTTTTTCACCTGGTCTTGGACCCACACAGTTCATTTCTCACCACCTGTAGAACTAACTTAGTGTATTGTCTTGATTTGCATTGTTATTGCTACTAGCTGCCGTTTCAGGTTGGAATGTTCATTGTTAGCTGACCAGAGCTGACAGGCGTGGGGTAAACCTTTTTTCAGAATTTAAGGACAAGGGCCACATACCAACTTAGCTTTAAACAGTGTTTTGACTGGTTTCCAGCAAGTTACTTCATTTCTCGCTTTATTTAAAAAATCCCAACAAACAGCAGAACATTAAGAGTCGATCCACAGAAGGCCACACGAGTTCCAGCGATGTGTCCGTGACACCGGGTTAAATGCTGCTTATTCAGTGACGTGTAAGTCTTTGGTAGCTGAAATTACAGAATCAATAGCTGCGTAGTCTCTCTGACCTTCTCCCTCTGAAAGCAGAGCTTCGCTATTGAAATGAGCATAAAAGATGTTTTAGAGATTGTGCACACAGTAAAATGGACAAACCGCATTCTTCGAAGCATGAATGCCCCGAACTGAAAAGCCATTTGGCTTTCAGGAGTCACGTAATTGCATCCATCCTTTCTTTTGCAAAGCTTATGCTTCCAACACAGTCTGTTAACATGTTTTATATCATTACAGTGGCAATTACACTCCTAATGACATTCACATGAGCTTTTTACAAGCTATAATCATATTTGGTGATTGTCAGTCATTACGAAGCACCATATGTAGTCTACTGTAATTAGCCAATTGCAGTGTGTTTGGTGTTGTACTGCATTCTGCTGTTCTGTCCTTGTAATTATCATCTGAAAGAGAATATTTTGCAGTGCATGATTACAGTCAAGGACTGCAGCAACCTCTTTGCATAATGTGATGAGTCTCTGCAGCCGGGTTAGAAGGAAAAAAGTCATCAGAGAAGCGCCGAGTGTTGCTCTCCTCATTTATCATCGCAGAAATTACATGTGTTAATACACATCACAGTATTTACGGGTTCATTGTGCAGCATGTGTCACAGCTTAAATTAAAGCTACTCACTCATTCATTCATACATTTCCCTGACTGTTTAATCCTCATTCTGCGTTATTCGCTGTTCACTCCTTCCTGCTACTGCCAGCAGCTCTGTAAAGGCTGGCCCACACTGATAACAGATTTTGAAAATATGAGAGAGCCCACACATTACGACATGTCATGATAAATTTAACAGTTTCGCTCCTATAGTCTGTTTTGAGCAACGATTTGGCCAAAACGGCACACCACACACCAACAGATTCAATTCATAAACAACAAAAGTCCCGAAATTTTTTTTTTTTTTTTTATGGAAATCTCGCAAAATCTTTCGCGATCAAACGTGACTTTAGTGTAAACAAACATGGCGGACGATGGGCAGGAAGAAGTAGCTTGTTTAGATGTTAGTTTTTGCACTACTTTGTACTGAAAATTCACGAAGGATGGATGGATGGATGAAGTCATGGAGACATGTTAAATAAACACTTGTGTTAACAAGTTGGTCCTCCATCTCTGAGGTCCTACCTACTACTACTTTATGCTTCACGTTTTGCATTAGCTGTCCTCAGGGTTCCCCATGTTTCCCCCCCATTTTTTTTTTAAAATCCCCATTTACACGCAGGGTGATCCGATCACAAGTGGACAGCTCTAAGTACAGGTTTGAATGCACTCAAGATGCATTGAGATCCAATCGTTCAGAGCACATTCGGAGGTGGTCTGGGCCGCATGTGGCCACATCTTTTTTAGCAGTGTGTACGCGAATGTGTCCTGGGCCACATTAAGGCCCGCCTACTCAACTGATGTCCCACTTGGTTCCGCGGGGTCTCACTGGGTGAATAAACAGTCCTACAGGCAGATGCGAGTGCTTCTGTGTACTACTGTAACCATGTCGGTACAACTGTATTTTCTTTATAAGCTATAGCGGGTGTCAAGGGCCACCCTGGGAAATGAGAATCACATCAAGGGCCAGACATATAAAGGTTACTGACATGCTTTTTTTTTTAATTGAGAAATATTAAATTTTGTATTCTTCTGATCTTTGATTATATTGTTGCATGTCCCATACGGCCTTCTCACATACAATTGTCCCAAAAAAGTCAACAAAAAAGTTGCTTATCATTCAGTCAAGCAAAATAAAGCATTCTTATTAAATCTTTTACAAGTAGGCTACCGTACAGCCAACTCACAACATCACAGGCCTGAATATGACAACTCAATGGATGTGTCGGGCATTTAGTAAAACAAAATACATCCTGATGTGAATGAAATAGGGTTGTTAAAGTTAAAGGGATATCACCTTAATTCATTTTGTTAAATTCTTTAACATTTTTGTCGAGGAAAAACTGGTATGGCCATTTTCGAAGGAGTCCCATGACCTCTGACCTCCAGATATGTGAATGAAAATGGGTTCTATGGGTACCCATGAGTCTCCCCTATACAGATATGCCCACTTTATGATAATCACATGCAGTTTGGGGCAAGTCATAGTCAAGTCAGCACACTGACACACTGACAGTTGTTGTTGCCTGTTGGGCTGCAGTTTGCCATGTTATAATTTGAGCATATTATTTTATGCTAAATGCAGTACCTGTGAGGGTTTCTGGACAATATTTGTCATTGATTTGTGTTGTTAAATGATTTCCAATAATAAATATATACATACATTTGCATAAAGCAGCATATTTGTCCACTCCCATGTTGATAAAAGTATTAAATACTTGACAAATCTCCCTTTAAGGTATATTTTTAACAAATAAAAAATGAGTAATTTGCAATTAATCACGATTAAATATTTTAATTGATTGACAGCCCTAAAAAGAAAATATAATGTATCTTTCATTTTGTTCTTGTCCATATTTTTACACGTCTAATATAGTCTGTTTCATGATTAAATCAGTGTAAAGGTTGATGGAGGTTTATGATGATGTCTCTAAATGATTTATGAGTTGTAAAACACTATGATATAGCTTTCAAAGTAATTAATTTCTGTCTTACAGTAACAGATGGTTGTTAGTGTGTTTTATGTCATTAGTCAGATTAATGTTTGAACCATAGCATTAAGATAAAGTGAAGGTAAAGATTACTATCTGTTCGTCACAGCTGTGGACGAGGCGTTGTCATGGATTCTCTCGCTCTCATACGTGTATGTTCATCGTCTGCTCAGGGACTAGATTCAGATTATTGTGCATTACATTTGCATAAAATGGAAATTTGTCTTTGGCACTGGCATACACACCATAAACAACAATATACGACAATTATGTATCTTAAAATCTTAAAAGTGGCAGTAATAAAAGTGTTGAGTGGATTGTTCTGCCTCACAGTGCATGATGTTCAGCCGTATTTAGCAATAATTAAATTTGTGTACATTAAGATAAGTGATGGTGTTTGTTGCAGAATGTCATAAAAAGCAGCATTGATACTTGTGAGTGGGCTGACGGGAAAGGGTTAAGATAAGGTGTGAGTGAGTGGAGAGGGAGTTCCTCTTTAAACAGGCTCTTATTGAGAATGGTCACAGCTGATGGAGTAAAGGATTTCTTATCATCGCTGAGCGAGCGAGCTGAGAGGATTGGTGGCGTTGTAGATCTGGATCACCTTTTAGGTTGCAGATTGAGAGAATAAATCCTGGAGTTGTTTGTCTCCGATGGTCTTGCCATTATAGATCACTGGTAAAACACTATAGGCTACCAACTGACCACAGAATAAACTTTCCTTATGAACAGCAGCTGTGTAAACACACTCATTTTCTGCTGTAAATGGTGCAACCTGATCTCATGGGAAAGGGTATTAATAGCACGCCATTTTAAAGGTGCTCTATATGATATCCAGAGCGTTAATATAGCATTTTTTCTATTAACTTGTTTGTTTATTTAATTTATTATTTATTACTTTCTTTGTATTAATATTACTTTTTATTCTATTCTTTCTTTTTATTATTATTATTATTATTATTATTATTATTTTATTTTATTTTATTTATTTTTTCTTAATTTTATTTCAGTTTTGAATGCTGTACTTACTGTGTTCGTCTCTAAGGTCAATTACTTAAAAAATCGGTTTATAAACTATTGTAATTACGAACTGTAAATTGCATATATGAAAACAACCTCGAAAAAAGGGAAAAAAAAATTATGAAAAAAAAAATATAGCATCAAACAACTATTTGCTATGTAAAGATATAGAGGAGTAATGTCTACCTGAGCAGAGAATGAAGTCACTCTCCCTCTGTGTGTGTGTGTTGTAATCTGAGCTTCTCTGTGCTTTGTTGATATAGCCGGGCCAGCCACGCATGCCTTTTAGTGCATGTGAGGGTGCCTCACTGGCCAGCTCACAGCCGCCGCTCAGTACTGTGCTCATACGGCGGTTACAGCTGATAACGCCGTCCCGACCAACGGTTGTTACGGTTGTGGTTTAGGCAACAAAACCACCTAGTTAGGTTTAGGAAAAACATCATGCTTGGGCTTAAAATAAGTACGTAAATACGTACATAAACAACGTAACATTAGTTTGGAAAACGCGTCATAAACGTAACTTCAAAACGACTCAACAACACTTTGGGACACGAACACGTCTCCTGGTTAAAAGTCCTGTGTTTGTTGGACCAATCCACCTCCCTTCCCGTCCACCATAAGCAGTCTTTCCCACTCTTTATTCTAGCTAGTCACTACCTCTGAGTGAAGCATATTTACATGGATGCGTTTACATAGCAGTCAGTACAGACTAGATGGTGTGAAATGACACCCCCCAAAAGCAAGAACGCCGTTGTGATCCATGTGTAATCGCTCAACAAATTGGCGTGCCATTCATACGTCATGTGGTGAGACCAGGCTGGACGGTGAGAGTCTGCATCGGCTATAATAGCTATTTGCATGGCCCGCTCTGTCTGGGAAATCACCAAGAAACATCTCATCTTCTCTGTGGATCATTTGACGAACAGATTGCAGATGGAGAGTAGAGAGTAGCAGGAAGGATGAGAAGCCTCCACCATCTGCTCTTTTTCATATATGGAGGAACAAGGTCTCATGAGATGATGTAGAATTGTTGACTGCCAGCCGTCTTGCTGCACCACCTGTCTCAGCCATTGTACTCCTATGTCTTCTCTGTCTTTTCAGCAAGTTTGAATCAAGTTTGTATCACAAAAAGCGGAGACACGGTCGTCCCCGTTCTTTAAAATGGCCTTTTGACCGTGTGTTGATATTCTTAAGACAGAGTCCTGAAACTGTTGGAGCATTGTAGTGTGAATGTTTAGACAGCCTCCACGAGCTGTCAGGAGTTCAACAGACGCTTCTCACACAGCACAGATGGAAATATTTCTCAAAACACTGTAACACACGAGCCAATATCACCAACAAAAAAAAATGTGTTTTCACTCAATACACTCCAAGGCCTTCACTTTTTCATTAAAGTTCCACAAACACCACCATAATCTAAAATTTCTGTGGTAGCCATTGCTCACAATACCAGCTATTGACTATCCTATATTACATCTGCACTGTAAGGAACACGTAATTTTTAAAGTCATGTCTTATATCTTCATCCAACCCGATATCATGGCTAACATCCAGTTTTATTTAATCCAGTCCTCTGTGGGGTATAAACTGCTACCACAACAGAGGCATGGTTTACACACAGTTAGGCCCTGATCAGACGGAGCGTGTTTTAGCAACCTGGGACGGCTTTTTGGGATTATTTTCAAAGAGAGCGAAGCTTTTTGCTCGCTGCTTTTGCTTTGCTGAGCGCCCTGCGTTTTTTGCAGGAGTGCCCTGAACGCCTTGAGTTGCAAAAATTTCAGCTTTGCGTTTTTTTCCATCCTGTTCTCATGGGAAGACATTAGGCGACATTTGAAGGACAGTCCACGTGTCATGATAACGCATTTATGAAACGCCCGCCTGTCCACCAGAGGGTAGTTTGTCAGTGTCACGTTTTGCCTCACCGAGGCGTGAATATTACACACGTATGTGAAGGTGCAGTACCAGCAGGGGACAACAAAACCATTCACTTAGGTTTAGGCAACAAAACCACTTAGTTAGGTTTAGGAAAAACGTCATGGTTGGCCTTAAAATAAGTATGTAAATGAAGGAAAATACATACGGAAACAACATAATATCAGTACGGAAAACACGTCACAAATGTTACTTATGTAACTTACAAAACAAAGTTATTAAGGCTAAAGGGTAACTTCAGTATTTTTCAACATATTTTCCCATGTTTTTGTGTCAAAGTGACTCATGGGGACAACAATTTTTGAAGTTGGTCCAGTATTAAGGGGAGAACGCTATAGATGGCAGCTAATAAACAGGCTGTAATGTTATCTTATCGGGCAATTTGCATCGTCAAACCACTTAAAAAGTGCTTATTTTTGCCACTGACAGGCTCAGATTGTTATTAGAAGTGGCTGACAACATTATGTAAAGGAGCCTACAGAGAAATAAAACCTTTTTCTTACCATTCGCTTGATCCGGTCTGTTTGTTCGCGCGGAAAGTTTCGTTCCGAAATCTCGCGTCGGATCCACATTGTCAAAATCAATTCAATATTCAGCCATGACATTGAAAATCTTATAGATAAGACTAAACTATTCTTTCTGTACTCTAACGATACAAACTCTGCCAACACCGGCACTCCTCTCTCCAACTCTCACTCGACAACGACAACAACATGACACTCTTTTCCGTGTTATTTTCTTTTTTTCTCGTAAAGTTATAACTTTATTCTCGGAATATTATTACTTTTTTTTTCTTTAAGTTATGACTTTATCCTCGTAATATTACGACTTTTTTTTCTTTAAGTTATGACTTTATCCTTGTAATATTATGACTTTTTTTCTCTTTAAGTTATGACTTTATTCCCGTAATATTATGACTTTTTTTCCCTTTAAGTTATGACTTTATTCTCGTAATATTATGACTTTTTTTCTCTTTAAGTTATGACTTTATCCTCGTAATATTACAACTTTTTTTTCTAATTAAGTTATGACTTTATTTTCGTAATATTACGACTTTTTTCTCGTAAAAGTATTGTATGACTTTTTTCTTGAAATCTCAGATTTTTTTTCCGTCAATGTAGCCCTAATAATCCGTACTAGTCCCTCACTGTATTAAACTTACAGTATATACTATATACTTAGACTATAAGATGTGTTACCTTCATCAAAATGCTCAAATGTTTTGCGGCTCCAGACAGATTTTTTTAATTTTGCCTAAAATGGCTCTTTTGATAGTAAAGGTTGCTGACCTCTGGTCTAAACCATACTCCACTATGTTGCACATCTGAATATTTTTTGTACATCTTTATACTCCCACTCTATTATATTATTATTATTATTATTATATTTGTGTCGTGTTGGAAAATGAAAGCATCCAAAATGAAAAGGGTTCATCCTCTGTGGGTGAATTTCATTGCAATCTGTCCATTAAGTTTAGATTACACTTGCTGGGCCAGAAGAGTTGGACAGTTGGTCAATTACAGGCCAAGGTGCTGCTCCTGTAGGTTACATACGAATAGATTTGTAATTGCATTGAAGCAAATGAAGGAGAGCCGTATCGGTTGTTCAAGGTTCACTGAGGATATTATTACTGTGTGTACAGTACGTTCAGTATAGTAGAAGGAAGGTTGAACACAGACATACAGGATACAACTCTGAAAGGCTGAATCCATCCATTTACTGTGTTACCCCGGTAACTAATGGCTCTGCATTGCCCATCATCCATTTCTCATCAAAACTTCCACATTGTGTACTTGACATTACCCTTGACATTGTGTCCGTAATGCACGTCTCAACAAGACACGACTTGTTATGGCAGTGTGAAGACAAGTGAACAAGTCCTGCAGAGACGATCAACACTATTTCTGCACTCTCAGACTTAACGTTATCTCCTGGCTTCGTTGAGACATGCAGATTTTATTTTTTAATTTTTTATTTTGTATGTCTCTTGTCTTTGGTCCTTAGGGAAGTCATGTTTTAGTATGTTTTAATTTTAAGCGGAGTAAAAGGAACTATTATGATGACATAGTGTGCAATCAGCTTTCATCTACTGTTTATTAGTACTTATTTTATTATTTATAATATTATTCATTTCCCTTTATTATGATTTTCTTTTACTTATTTACTTACTATTATTATTAGTTTTTATTGTTTGTTTTGTCCTTCTTTTTCACTCACTTAAAAATAACTGGTATTGGATTTACAGTATATATATGATGCTGCTCACATTGCCTGTGTGAAGAAAGCAGTTTGTTATGAATTGCTAAAATTGTCATTTTGATGGTGATGATATCAAATTGTTCTGAGAGCCAGCAGCAACAGGACAAGGAGCTACCCACGGCCCACTTTTAATATTTCATTTCTTATTGTACAAATGAGTCAGGAGCATTGCTCTTTTTTATTCAGTAGCTTGTGTAATTGTGTTTATGATGTGCAAATATCTATCTGACAATTTGGTAAACAGCTTTGTTTTTTGTCCCTCCATCCAAGCCGTGTGCTTTCCAAGCCATCCATCCATTTTCTATATCCTTTTTATGCTCAGATTGTTTAACATAACATAACTAATAAAGCCCTGTTAAAGCCTGATCACACCAGCATTTAAATCGGCAAAACTGGGGTGAAGTCAAACTTTTTTGCGTCAAGTTCATCTTTGGTGAACTTTGACCCTGTGTGAGCTTATTCTCCCTTTTGTAACCGAGCTAACAAGCAATTAGAAAGCTCATTGGCTTGACAGTTTTCCCTTCTTGAATAAAATTCTTTATAGAAAAAAATGATGTACAATCCTGAAAAAAAACCCTCACTATATCAGGGATATTCAACCTGCTTTGCCTGGGGGCCACTTTTGCAAAATGACAGGAGGCCAGGGGCCACAGTTTAACATTAATAATATTTTTATTCCTGACAAAATGCATAACCATTAAAAGGACCATCTTTCTTTATAATTCTTTTCAAATTAACCAACTTATTATTCAAGACTTAGCCAAGGGAGGGATGGGGAAGAAAGGTCCAGTGGATGCTCCCCTTTTTTATTCACTTTGGCACCTTATTTAAATTAAAAGTCAATTTATTGTCATTGTGAATTAGAAAATGGTTGTTGTTCTACCCGGCACCATTGGGCCGCCAGTTGAGTATCACTGCGCTTTATTTTTTACAATTTATCGACTTCCTTGTTAGATTTGACGACTTTTAAGACCCCTTTAGCGATTTTTTTCAAAACACTGCCTAGCGACAAATCTATTGACTTTTTGGTCTGACCTTAACTCCTCTCCCTTGAAGAGAGTCATAAGAGTCACACTCATTTGGCTTCTGACCACTTGTGACAGAAACAGGTCGCTTGCCATTGATTTTTGACTAGCAAGCTGCAACAGGACACATCCGCACATCAGGGTCAGTCAAAGTCCACACAAGGAAAAAGTCAGCTTTTTTTTTTATAATGAACAACATGTGATTCATAGATTTTATGCTTTTATGCCTTATCGTTTAACCTGCAGTTTCAATTACTGTGATCGTGATTCCCGTTGCTCCTAAAGTAGTGTTATTATGGTGAGGATGGCCTCTGAGCGAGGTGAACAGCGTTTCCACGGTTTTGCACTCGGCAGCTCACGTTACCGCAGTCTTGGAAAGGAAGGAGTGAGCGGAGGGGAACTTAGTTGGTTGCAATCTACAACAGCACCACTAGCTGCCACCAAATCCTACACACTGTACCTTTAAATAAAAGTGCCAACACAGAAATGTAAAAAAAATTGTCCATTACAAGTAGAAGTCCTGCATTCAAAATGTTACATACTGGATCTTCATCAGTGAAGACCATGGGTGTCGTATGGTGAGTTTACAAAGTTGACCCAATCGCAGAGTAACAGGCAGGACAGGTAGTTAGAAATAAAAGCGAGCTTTAATAGAGCTGAAAAATCCAAAACAACAAAAGGCAGGGAGGGGAACCAGGTACCAAAAGAACAAATAGAAACAAACAACAAAAACCAAACAGAGGACCAAAACCAAAAATCACAAACCAGGGAAACACGAGGAACACCAGGATCAGAGCAGGAGGAAACAAGGAACACGGAGGACAAGGTAGACGGGGCTGGAGAGACAAACGAACTGACAAGGGCAGAGGGGAACACACAGGCTTAAATACAAGACATAATTACACACAGGTGAAACAAATCAGGGCGGGGCAGACAATCAACAAAAGGCGGGAAAACAAACAAAGGAGGGAAGTAAAACCAGACAAGACACAGGAGGAGTGAACTACAAAATAAAACAGGAAACACCGGAATAATATAGAAGACACCAAATCCAAAATCACAAAAGTAAAAAACCAGAGACTGGCACAGCTAGAACATGACAATGGGATCCGGTTGGAAGCTCCGTAAAAAGCTATAGTTCGTGGACCATGATGAGATAAGAATATTTTGTTAAACACAGCTCCTACATCTTCATATTCCATTGTATGTCAAAATGAGTTTATTCACCTCACAATTCAGGGTAAGCGGGCTGAGGGAATAAGAATGTGTACAATTGTACTTCGCATTTTATCTCATCAGATGGTTTCACATATCATCTCAAAATCCACTGTGTGTTGCTGTACCAGACGAGGAGGTAACAAAGGTTAAAGCAGAACATGCATTCATAATATTATAATTATGAGTCTGACATGTTACCAATCTGTTGTCGCCAGCATCTTTTTCTACGCTGGGGGGGCAGCACAACTAAGAGGGACACCTCGAGGCTGGACAAGCTGATCAGGCGGGTTGGCTCTGTGGTCGGCATGGAGCTTGACTCTCTGGTGACGGTTGCAGAGGAAAGAACACTCAACTAACTGCTGGCCATACTGGACAACGCCAGCCATCCTCTGAACGCCGTCATTACCAAACAGAGGAGCTCGTTCAGCTGCAGGCTGCTGCTCCCCAAGTGCTCCACAGACAAACTCAGGAAAGCCTTTGTCCCCCGAGCCATCAAACTGTACAACACCTCTCTGGGGAGGAGGGGGACACAAAGGAGGACGGTCTGCAGGACAGATAATGCACACAGTGCACTTCAATACACTGGGCTACTTTTTAAATTCTGCACACCACAAACAGCTCTACTCTGCACCTTTATAGACTGGTCTTACAGTATTCTAAAAACAATGTACAGCTTTATTCTGCACTTTAGTCTATTCTCTTAAAATAAATACTCTCTAACTCAGTTCTTATCCCGCATTATATTCCATATTTGACTTTTCTTAATATCTGTATCTCCTATATTTTATTATCCAGCATTATATCACTTTCTGCACTATATTCACATTTTTAATAGTCCCGTATCTCAGTTGTTACCCTGCACTATATCCAGTTTTAACAGTTTCTTCATCTCCTGTTATTTTTATATTTGGTATATATTTTTTTATACTCTGTATTAATTACTTGTAGATTTTTACTAACATGTTTTGCACTATGGAACTGTGATGCTGGAAACTTGAATTTCCCTCGGGATCAATAAAGTTACTATCTATCATTCTATCTATCTATATATCTATCTATATATCTATATAGATAGATATATATATCTATATATATATATAAATTAGTTCCTTAACAAAAAATATCAGTTGTACATGAGTGTTTGCGTTGCTGCCAGGGCATTGTAATATAAGTAAGAGATGTAATGGGCCCCATGTTGATGGAGGGTACTTAAACTGTCTGCTAACAAATGTCTTCATTTGTCCCTTAAGTGTTTCATACTGTGCTTATGTTCAGTTATGGACAAAACTGTCCTCCCAAGGCAGATTTCAGAGACTGGTGGTGAAAATGTGATTATGACAGCTGATTAGTGCAATCAAGTCCCCATAATTCCAATTTGTGTCCAGTAATTCATAGTAAATGTATGTGAGGAGGTGGTTGGAAGACAGATGTTTCTCATACCGTAGATGTAATAGCTTGGGGGGGGCATTGGAAAGTGGAAAGCATACGCCACTGAATTGATGTAATGAACTTCATCATTATTGATCCTGATAACGGTTATAATTTCCAGTCACTATAATGCTGGGTCTCAGTGGAAACTTCTTTCATTACGTTATTGTTTCAGGAGCTAGATAAAGATAATAATTAACATCACAAATTATCCCACTGGCTATTGGCAGCTAATAGCTAAAAAACAAAGGAAAGGAGTCACCTGTATAATGAACCCACAGAGAATAATCACCAAAATTTGCAATTTTCCAAAAACGTTGCTGTTATCAATAACATTTCCAGCAGCTGCAGGCAGCTGATTTCAGCAAAAACAATGTTGCCTTTTCCAGCACGAAACAGCAAAAGGACAACATTAGAAACCAGCAGGTAAATTAGGGCTGCATCTAACGAATATTGTCATCGATTAATCAATTAGTTGTTTGGAAAATGGTGAAAAATGTCGATCAGTGTTTCCTAAAGCCCAAGATGACGTCCTCAAATATCTTGTTTTGTCCACAACTCAAAGACATTCAGTTTACTGTCATAGAGGAGTAAAGAAACCAGAAAATATTCACATTTAAGAAGCTGCAATCAGAGAATTTTGACTTTTTTTTTCTTAAAAAATTACTCAAACTGATTAATCGTTATCAAAATAGTTGACGATTAATTTAATATATGACAATTAATCGATTAATGAAAAGCCAAATATTTTCTGAGGAGTTCTTGAAGACCAAAACAGAGCTAAAAGGAGAGTAAATATTGGACAGAAACAACTTCAAATGAATGCTCCATAACAGCTAGATGTGTAAATAAGCAACTATTGGCTGATAAGTTCACCATATATATCTGGTGTATATGTATTTTAGTGCTTGTTAGAGCTGGCTCTTTGCTTTACCTTTACTTAAAGATTTGAAAGGCCAAAAGAAATAACACTGAGCTCAATTTTTTGTCAAGTTAAATTCTTGCATTACTCGCCATTTGACAGTATACCGACCTCCCTGTGGGATTTCTCAGGCAAAGCCACAGAGTGCTTGTGGCTCGTGGTGTGCGAGCATGTCAAGTGTTATTAATGTGGGACTGGGGAAGGAAGAAGGAAGACCACAGCTGCAACTGTCAGCGCAAAGTACTGTAGAGGTTATTACCCCAAATATCAGGGGAAACAGCCTGGCCCTGCTCGCCGTGAGAATCTGTCAGTCCTGACTCAGCCCAGAGGATCCACACGCCTGCCATTGTGACCGTATACAACCCCGTATGCTAAAGGATTCTGGGAGTTAGTTTTGACGTACTGTCCAATTAAATACACTCTGTTCTGATTAATGTAATCTGAACTAATGGGTTAATGAGGTCCTCTGTATGTGATCCCTTCCTTCTGTTTGTTTCTATTGACTTTGAACTGCAGCTTTAAATTAGCTTGAGCACATTCATGCTCCAAGAATAATCTAACGGTTTGGTTTTGGTGACCTTATGACCTTTTCTCTGTAGCCACCTGCATGCCAAACTTAGCCTTCTTTACATAACTATTCTGTCATTGATGCAGCACAGTAACGTAATAATATGCACGTATACACGGTTTGTGTATTTGTGCTGAACTGTCACAGTACGGGAGTCACGTTCCGGTGCACGCAGACTACATGGTATTTAGATTGATGCACGTAATGCGGAACCAAAGGTCGCAAGTGCAAGTTCCCCTCTTGGAAACTTTTAGCCATACGCTGTTAGCACCATGTGCTGAGGTTAGAGGTTAGCACCATGTGCTGAGGTTAGAGGTTAGCACCATGTGCTGGGGTTAGCACAACAAGCTGATTTCCGTGCGAGTCAGTCACACTATAGGAAGCGCAAATGAAACACCGGAGCTGGAAGATCTGCCTGCATCCAGAAGCACGTGGCTAATTATTATGTAGAATGATGTCATCGGATCTTCCCAATTTATGTTTCTGGGTTGTCCGTCCGTCCGTTCCATTCTCGTGAACACAATGTTTCAGGAATGCATGGAGGGAATCTCTTCAGATTTGGCACAAACGCGCACTTAGATGAACCGATTAGATTTTGGTAGTCAAAGGTCAAGGTCACTGTGACCTCACATCCATCCTATTTTGGTGATATGTTGGGAACACCCGGAGGGAATTTCTTCAAATTTGGCGCGAATGTACACTTGGACTTATAAGAATTTGGTGGTCAAAAGTCAAGGTGACGATTGATGACTTTTTGGAAAGACATGAATGGAAACTGCGATTTGACAGGTCTGCGGAGGCATACAACCAGGAGGCCTTTATTCTAGTTTTTCCCACAATGGCAAAGACATGACCCACCCTACCCTTCCTCCTGATGACATCATTCTGCATAATAATTAGCCATGTGCTTTGGTTTGTTGCAGGGAGAGTGTGTATTTTCGGGATGATGGACCGTCAGAACAATGGCATTGCACCAACAACAGCCAGGTTCAGTGACTGTGTGCATCTTCCTGTATAGAAAACCAAAACCTGTATTCACTGACCATATCTAGCAACCCACTTATAGCTTGGGATGCTGCACAGAAGTGCTGTAAATGGATAAATTGTTGCTCAGCTGTGTACTTAAAATACAGACATAAGATACACATGGATCTTCTCATCTTACTCTCGGAAAGAAAGCAAATAATCATATT
The DNA here is from genome assembly GCF_015220745.1 of Sebastes umbrosus. NCBI lineage: Eukaryota > Metazoa > Chordata > Actinopteri > Perciformes > Sebastidae > Sebastes > Sebastes umbrosus. Next base: position 6,682,157 of record NC_051283.1, read on the forward strand.
TCCCACAACGTTTAACTCTTCTCCTAATCCTTTCATTAAATATCAGCTAAAGGCACAGTTTTATTGCCATGTGCTTATTGAAGTCAACACAGTTCGCTTTGGGTTAAACTAGACAAAAATAAACGTATTATTTTGCATATAAAGCTGGCAAAAATGGTCTCATTTATCTCTTTATGACTGATTCAGCGCAACCTTTGTCTTCTCTCTTCTGCAGTTCTATGCAATTATCATCCATAATGGGCATTAAAGTAAATCTTCAAACATAAGTGTCTTGCTTCTAAATATAGACTGAAAAGTTCAACCCAGAAGTGTGTTTTTAGTTTTTCTTGCGAATCGAAACATGACCCTGAGATCCGACTGTATTTCAGTGCTGTGAAGTGTTAATGAACTGTAAATGACAGAGAAGGTGTTCCTCAGTCTTTCACAGAGGCTGAGGATATGAGAGTCTTCCCAGAGGGGCGAGATGAAAAGATCAGAGGGTGAAATGGTTGGATAATCATGTCCTCTTCATATTTAATTGCTGTATGAAGGCAGACCATTTTTAGCTCCTTTATGAGCAGGCCACGTTTAACTATAGTGTATGTGTGTACGTGCCTTTACTCTATGCAGTGTTGCATAGTAGTACTAGCCACTATTCAGTAAGTCTTGTCTTTGTAATATATCTGCTATGTGGCAGCAAATCACAGGCCTTTTGTTTGCTTCAGTGTTGTTCTCTTTGGCTTTTATTTAACAAAAGACTTTCCCTTTCTAACCATTACATCATGTCAAATGCCAAGATGAATGTACCATATTAAACTTTTATTAAAAAAAAATATCTTTGGGTTATTGTCTACATTTGAGACGAATACACCAGCCTCAATTCTGCCAAAAAATAGAAATAATTTTTAAAGTCTAAAGCCCCACTGACAACCCTCAGCTGATGCAATGTTCATTTCACCCCATGATATGAAAGTGTTTGTGTTTCTTTCACACTGGCTTACTTGTAGTTGCTCTAAAAGTGTCAAATTCGTCCTAAGGGTGACGCTAAACTAGACCCATGGGGTCTTTAAAGGATAATTAAAGCTGTCAACTCATGTCATTGGGAAAAACAGTTCATGTCAGCCTCCTAGTTGCGCAGAAGAAACTGCCCAAGTATCAACAAACCAGTGGGAAAAATGGCTGCTTTGTATCTGGTTTCCCTTGTTAACAAACAAATTCGCAACACCACCATAAAACGGTGGTGGAAGCACTAGGGTTCACATCCTGAGTCCGGTTTGTGGTTAGGTTTAGGCATTAAAAACACTTTGGTTAAAGCTACGACGAGAAAGATTTTGTGTTGATTTTGGCAGTCCCTGTGGACAAAAACGGTAGTGTTTCCAAGCACCCGACTCCCATTTTACTGCAGCAGGGTCTGACAGTCTGTCTCACGCAGTCCTGATTCTGGTTCTCCAGTGCCTCCCTTCCTTTCAGCAGGCCCAGCAATACGGCCTGAGCCTCCAGCAGCATGGTGTCGGTGTTGGCTCCCAGCGGGGACCGGCGAAGCTCTGCCCCTGGCCGAAAGAGAAGCCGCTGCCAGATCTGGGTCTGTCCGCCTTGGGCTGGTCGCTGCTGGAGGCCCCGCTGAAGGCCCCGCTGGAGTCTGAGCTGAAGGAGTTTTTGGGGAACCTGCATGATTTTGTCTGATTTCGCCGGAATCGGACTCGGTGGCACTGATGACGAGCATTAAGAATAACTGTAGAGAAATAGCCAATCTTCTTGCTGATGGTCTTGGGAACTTATGTAGGGTCAAATAGAGGCATCGGTATTAGATTGAGATTGTTTCATAACCTGTTAAAAAGTTCCTTCTTTATTAAACCAAGACCACGATCTTTCCCTAACCATAACCAAGTGCTGTGAGTGCTTAAACTTAAATATCTTGCATGCAAAGTTTACATTTTGGCCAGTGATGGAAAGCTAATGGGGTTCTCTCATGGAGCATCATGAATATGCTCAGTACATTTAATGGCAATCTATCTGTTAGATTGTAATATATCTGAGTGCAAGTGGAAAGGTTAGTTTTAATGGTGGTGCTAGACGAAAGGTATGAGGGCACCAAAACATTACAGGGTTCAATCTCCACGATTATCCTTAAGTTATTTAAACTATTCCATCAGGTTTGAAAATAAGGAAAATATTTGATGCAATGGTAATGGTCAACTAAAGATCAGAGGGGCACCAAACTCATTAGGAATCGCTGCGGACTTTGAATATCTATAAATGCCATTGATATCTGGCAAGTCGTTGTCAAATATCTGGACCAAAGCATTCAACAGACAGATGGATGGGCAGAACGACCATTGGATCAATAGATAGAGAGATTATGAATAAATAAAATGCATCTATAAATGAACACGGACTCATAAATGAATTTCTATCCTTTTTATCTTCCTTGAATGCACATAAAAGGGAGGACATACTGTCTCTGATCATCAGCGCCAGTTATTAAAGAAATCCCTCCATCTGTGCTCCGCTGTCCATCGCTCCACCATCGCTCAGCATGTATCGACCACCGAGACGCTGCTAACCCACACTGCGTCGGAGCGCCTGACCTTTCCATGAGAGCATCACGGATCGATGAAATTTGATGGTCATGTTGATGTTCAAAGAAACAGCGAGGGAACATTGTATTGAAAGTCAATACAATAATAATTCATGAATGATTTATGAGTATTTTCCTTCTCTGAGGATAAAATGTATTTGTTAAATTATTGGACTCAAAGTGTTTCTTCTGTGTGTGTGTAATTATTTCTCAGATTACATGGCCGAAAATTGTAAGTGAAAACGTGAATCATCCCGTGACATTTGAACAGGAAGCTTATGCCTCGCACCAGGTGAATGGCATAATGAGCTGTGTACGGAGCAGATAAAAGCCTCCTAAGCATTTACTATGCATCTCTTTCCCCTTGCTCCTTATAGAGCAGATCATTATCTCCCGGCTACCGGAAGACTGACCACTTAGTGAAGACGGGAATATTTCATGACCTTGTTTCCGGTAAGTTACATGGAGTTGAACACTCTGAAGGAATCTTGGGAGCGCGGTGGAAACGGGTTTTGGTCCTCACACTGAGGCATAATGAGTCATCTTGTGCTAATGAGCCTTTTGGAAATGTACTAATAAATGAGCAGTTCAACTGAGCAAAGTCGGTTCCTCGTGACAACAGAGTTGCCAAGGGATTTAAAAGACAATACCAAGCATCATCACAACCAGTCTGATGTCTCCTTATTCCTATATCCAACCAGAGTAATCATGATATCAATATTTCAGCTTTAATCACAACAATAGGAACAATAAAATATAATTTAGCTCAAATCATCTCATTGACAACAGATGTATTTACTTTGTAAGTAAGAAAATTGCAAGGATGGATAGCCAGAAAATTGGCCCCGGGGCCCCACAAACCATAGGGGCTCCAAAGCGCCATGCTTACTGTGTTTAAAGTGTGCTTTTTAGTCTTAAAGGTGCAAATCGCAGCAAACATCTATTTGTAAAGATATAGAGGACTAATGTCTACCTGAGCAGAGTATGAAGTCACTCTCCCTCTGTGTGTGTTGTAATTCCAGTTTCTCCGTAACCGTATTGTGCCGTATTGACATATTTGCGTGCTTTTAGTGCATGTTTGAGCATGTGAGCGTGCCCCATTGGCTAGCTCACGGTCGCCGCTCTACACTACTCTGCACTGCTCTGCATTGCTCTGATACATCTGATAACGCCGTCCCGACCGACGGCTCCGTCGCGGAAGCGCAGCACCCACCCTCTGGTTCCCCCTCAGGTAAACACTGTTAGTTCTTTCAGCACTAGTTGCCGTTGTTTGCACTGTTAGCAACACTAGCTGTGAGCCGCTGGCTCAGCTGTCACCATATTGAGATCCATGTGGAGGCAATAGAAATGCTCCCAATCTCACATTCAGCACCTTTAAGGCCTTTACATGCCAGGAGTGTTTTTGTAGGCCTATGTCAGTATATTTTTCAAACTGTTGTTTTTGTCGTGAGCTTTTGCACCGCGAATAAAGGCATCAACCAATCACGTGCGGAACGGACGTACTCAAAACGTACGCTATAGTCACTTGTGTACAACGACATTGAGCTCCTGTGTCCAAACCAAGACAGGAAACCTATTACTCCTTTCAACCTTGACAAAGGCAATGCATACCAGATCCCTTCTGTCCATTCTTACCTTTCATAATAAAAGCCCTAAACATATACACTACATACTGTGCACACCACACAGTTTTCCTCAGACAGATACTGCTCTGGGTCAGTAGGATCCCGGTAGTTGGTCCTCTGCCTGTGTGAATCTATTCAAAATTTGTATTGAAAAAGAGTCTTGAAACTGTCGCACGTTTGCATAGCTTTGATGCGAAATATTCACAGGCGAGTATTTTTGCATTTTCATGTAATTTATTCGTCACACCCCCAGTGTGTAAAGGTCTTTAAGGCCTGATCACATCAGCATTCAAAATGGAAAATGTGATTTAAAGTATGATTAGTGGATTTGGCGACAGGGGTGAAGTGAATTTGCAAATTTTTCGTGTTGAGTTCAACTTTTGCAAACCAACAGCACCGCCATGGCTACAGTTATGCTACTCTTTTTTTGGTAGGTTTTACGAATTAAAGCGATTTTTGTAAATAGTATTTTGATTGCCCTTGTGGATATCAAGTTAAAGGACTGTAAATAAAACAGGTTAATAAAAGAGCTTCACTATTGTGTCAAAATCTATGTAGATCTCTCAGTAATGCACACCTGTCTGGGATGCTGTCAGGAAGTTGAAGGAGATAACATCAGTATGATGACATTAGTATAATTTATCCTAATAATAAATATGGTGTTTGTATAGGTGTTCATAGTATATAAGTTGCATAACATGATCCTCCTCAGAAGTTCGCCTTGCATTGAATAGTAGTCATGATGTTGCGTCACCACAAAGAAACACATCAAAGTTCCAAACATAATGTGGTGAAATCTGACTCAAATCTGTTGCAGTGACTGTTTGCTAATATTGTTTCACAGATACAAACAGCATTCGCTGTTAACGTCAATCCCAAAACTTAGTTTTTAATTTATGAAGTGAGTCACAATGAGCACTTGGTTTCCATAGCAACCAGCACGCCAGAGTCCACCAACTGAGCCTCCTGCCAATGCCACGGTTTGAGACTATTGTCCAAAGATCAGAGTGCGTGTGTTTGTAGTATTGGTAAGTGAATTCTTTTGGACAAAACAAGGCGAGCTTTGTCACGCTGCCTTTTTCTTCTGTTGCTCTAAACACACGTTTTCAAGGCTGCCTCTGGCTGATCCTGTCTTGTCCCCCGTCAGTTAGCTGGGATTTTATCATTTGGTGAAGTGCTTGTTAGCCAGATAATAAAATGGGCAATATTTTTTTAAAAAGAGAAATGTCTTAAGTATTGCAGTAATAACATCCCAATACCTCAGGTTCTTGTTACAATGATCATTTCAATCTTTAAAATCATAGAGACGATGGAATTAAAGGGGACATATCATGCTCACTTTCAGGTTAATACTTGTATTTTTTGGTTTCTACTGAATATGTTTACACACTTTAATGTGTCTTTTGAGTAAACTGTGTGAACTTATTGGTGACCGAGCTAAAAAAAACTCTCCAAGCTAGTGACTTTAAAGGTGCAGTGTTTAGGATCTGGCGACATCTAGTGGTGAGGTTGCAGATTGCAACCAACTGAAAGGAGAACTACGGTGGCCAACAATGCGAAAACGCGAATGGCCCTCTCTAGAGCCAGTGTTTGGTTTGTCTTTTCTCCCCCGTCCACCCCCCCGTAAGATATAAACGGCTCATTCAAGGCTAGCAAAAACACAACAATTTGTATTCTCAGGTGATTATACACTAAAGAAAACATACTTGTTAATATTATATTCCATTTTTCCCAATACGTCCCCCTAAGTGTCACAAACTGTTCCTTTAAGCTTGCTAGCTTGGAGAATTTTTTTGTTTTTTTTAGCTTTTTTAGTGTAAAAGCCCCAGAGATAAAACTAAAAACTATTCTGACTAGCACCAGCCCGGCTAATTTGTTAGCTGTTATCTCACCGGCTACAGTAGTTTATCAAGTAGCCCCAGTAGTCCCTATCACATACCAGACCGGCATCGGAAAGTAGCACGCAAATTGCAAAACCCTCACAAGATGGTTAAGGCTAGGCATTGACCTTGAATGGTTAAAGTTAGGATAGGTCGTCGGGCAGCGAGTCTCGCAGTTTGAGGGTTAAATTCCAGACACGATCACCAGAACCAGCATCGTGTCATCAAGCATCAATTGCCAAGGCCGTTTCCCCTTTTGGGGAAAAGGATTGCGCTGTCAGATAAGAAGATAAACTTGGGAAATTGATGAAAAGCTGTTTGCTCATGTTACCCCGTTCTCCCCCAAAGCTCCCCAAGATGTCCAGCGATGTTGTGAAAGAAGCCAAAAATAAAGATGCCACCCCCTCATCGGAACCAAATACAAGTCATGGTTTGTTAAGGCCTCTAGAAGAAAGTGAAAGGGACCAGATCGACGACTGCCGAAAAAGAAAATTTGAGAATAGAGAGGGATGAGGCGTTAAAGGAGAGGAATGCAGCGACAATTGGACCGAGGAGCGGCTCTCTGGGCTCACATGGAATGTGTTTTGGGGATTATATACTTACCTGGTTCAGTTTGTAAGGTCTGAGAAAAAAGTTTAAGCTGTCCACTGAAAACCAGCTATTCAGTAACACTGTTGAAGTAACGACAGAATCCATCCTTTGCCCTGCTCTGCACCATCTTGGACCTATGGGTCACAGCACTGTACAAACACGGATCAACGTGATGTACAGAAAAAATCACTCATCTGATTCACTGGCCAGAGCGGAAATCCATGTCAAGCACATAGACTGCATATAAAGATGGACGATGCATCTCCACTTCCTCCCACTGTACAAGCTGCCATCTGGAGATTTTGACGAGAGAGACTCACAGCTGCCAATCATAACGTCTCACACCCTTTTTATAGCATCAAATAGCTAATTAAAACCAAACATATCAGAAAAATGAACACTCGAACATACATCAGTGTGATAAGAACTATACCTAAAATGACAGAAACCGTCTTTGGCAAAAATGATTTCAAATGTACTTTGACCTTTTAGTTTGGCCCATGTCCCGTCCGCTAACATGAGGGAGGTGGGCTTTATGACCTATAATGCAGTCAGCCACCAGGGGGCGATCAATATGTTTTGGCTTCACTTTAGGGGAGCTGTCATGTCGTCCATCTTTATATACAGTATACAGTCTATGGTCATGCACAATATTGTTGTGTTTTTTGAACGTCAAAGCCTGTAAACATGTTCTACTAGAAACCCTGAATAAAAGTATGAGCATAATATGTCTCCTTTATCATTTACTGAACGAAGATAGCCAGTATTGTAGGCTACGGGCAACATATTTGACAAAAAGTAACTACAGACTATTTTCTGTCAATAGAATAATGCCAATAAGACTTACCTCTATACAAGCTGATCAACATGTTTTGCACACAACCTGTGTATGATTACACAATTTTACAATGACACAAAAACACTTTATAGAAAGCAGACCTCCACCAAGACTTTAACATCTTCCCCAGGTATATAGGAGACCAAAATGTGGCCTTTGGTGGGATCTCTAAAAAAAATCTGTACTTTTCTTTGCGGAAGAAAAATGGAGGAAAATGGAAAGCATGATGTTGACATTAGGGGAAAAGGTCGAAGGTGAAAGTGTGAATGCAAATTTCCCGCCGGTGCAGCCTTCAGTTTTCAAGAGGTGTTGGTCAAACAGATGGACAAACATACGGAGAGACAGATGGAGGCAGACACAAAACCTCTGCTGCTTGCCTGAGATAGAAATGTAATCAAACTGTGCGGTATGATTGCTGTTATTTCATCAGAGGTGGGCAACACTTGGCTGATAGCTGATGTCATCCTGATAGGTTTGAGTGAAGGTGAAGAATGATTGGCTGTCCGGCAGACGCCCATGTCCTGGATTGGTAGGAATGTGCGGTGTGACCTGGTTCTCTTTAGGTCGGTGTGACCTGGTGAAACACCAAGACAATTGCATGAGTAAATACCACTCATAACTTGAATTTTCCACAACACGGTTTCACATTCACCTACAGGAATACCGCTTATGTTTTCTTCTATTAATCAAAAACAACTCTGTCATGCAGCATTTACGTATACTATATCGATATAGACAATTTGTCTGTAATCCCTGGTATGTTCAGCAGCTGTGGGTCCTTCAAATAATCCCCCCACCCCCAACAGCAACCACAACACACCACCAACAACAATACTGCTACTAATAACAGAAATAGATCAGTACGAAAACTGTCCTTTGGAAATGAATTGTCATTACACTCACATGCAAGATCTATTGCCTGTCTGCCAAATGATGACTTCCCATTCATTTAATCTGCTCTCTACATGGTGAACACCACAGCTGCATCAAGCTGCTGCAGTTATTCACAACAATACCAGGAAACCAGGTGATTCTGCTGTCAAAATAAAAGCAGAGCATTTGCCACTTTCGGGAGCAGTGTTTCTTCTACTACTTATGTGACAGACAGGTTATAGCCATTTTATACAACGTCTTATCTGCTATTGAGATGCTAACAAATTACTTAAAATAAATTGTAGCATAAGTGTCATGGAAAGAAAAGCTACAACTTCATGCACAGATGAAGTGTAAGAAGTAGCCTGTTGGATAAATGGTTCAAATAAGTTATAGAGACGCAGTTGAAATAGTTAGCTCAAAGTAATGAAGAAATGGTTGAAATAGGTAGCTAAAGTAGCCCAATGGAGAGATGGTTGAACCTGTTAAGTAAAAGTAATGTAATGAAATATTCAGCTAAAATGAATGGATAGCTGGTTAAAATAGTGAGCTTAAAGTAATGGGCAGGTGGTTGAATCAGTTAGCTGGCTATAATATAAATGGTTGAAATAGTTCGCTAAAAGTAATGAATAAATGGTTGAAATAGTTAGCTAAAGGTATTGAACCAAGCCAACATTTGTATCTGGGGCCCATGTGGGTAATAAATGGGCTGAAAAATGGGCCCTATATGGGATTGTCCGTGGGTTCCATAATGGCCCCGTGCCAATTTCCCTTGTGGGTTTCATGCAGGAGTACACTGGGTGTTATATGGGCCCAATCTGGGCAACATAAACCAAAACACATCTCGGCCCCAGGTTTAAGTTCTATGTGGGAACTACATGGGGACTACATGGCCTGAAATATGGGTTGTAAGTGGGGTTGTCCACAGTTTCCATGTTGGCCCCATGCACTAATTTCCCAGTAGTGAACCAACTAGGACCCACACGGGTAGCCCACATGGGGAGCCCATGTGGGACCAACTTAGTTGACCCAAGTGGGCGCCATTTGTGTTGCCCATTCTGAGCTCATGCACTAATTTCCCATTAGTGACCCACCTAGAACCCACTTGGGTAGCTATCATGGGGATCCCATGTGGGACCTACTTAGTTGATCCAAGTGGGCCCCAGATAAGATGCCCATTTTGGGCCCATAACCAATTGGTATCCAGGTACACCCATGTGGGGCCCACATAACCATGTTGGCTGGGAATAAATGAATGATAGTTAGCTAATGAAGAAATGGTTGAAGTTAAAACCATAGGCTAAAACAAATGGTTGAAATAGTTAGCTAAAAGTAATAAATAAATGGATGATAGTTAGCTAAAAGTAATGGATAGATGGTTGAAATGCTGAGCTAAAAGTAATGGTTAAATATTCAGTATTTAGTTAATTCTCCCTAAATCATGAGTCCATCTTTTACATTACATTGGTATTATTCACTCCAACACCGACTTGCATTATGTGCTTTTACTCTGAAAGGTGGAACCGGACGTGGTGTTGTCTTGGTTACCGGCTCCTTCACACAGAGAACCCCTCCCTTATTCCTCCCATTCACTCCTCCTGTGCAGTGTTTTATACTGAAAGGTAAAGATGCGAATTCACACTGCGACTTGTGCACCAGTGAGCGGATCCTTGAGCAGACAGGCAGACAGACAGGCAGGCAGGCTGCACCTCACAGCCTGTCTGAACCGCTTCATGTGATATGAACGTCTCCACTTCATCAGCTATGACTGTGTGTGCAGGTGAGGAGACTTTGTGTCGCCTGTTGCTCTGCTGTCTGCTGTATGTTTGCTGCTGTCTGTCTTCGGCTATGGTCGCTGCCTTCAGTCATTTTCTGCATGGAGGAACTGTGTTTTTTATATATTTGATCTGTAATGTGGATACTGGGTGATTATAAATGTGTAGGCTACTTTGTGCTTGACATTTTGCATTCTTGTTTTCTCTCACAAAAACAACATTAAGCTGTGATATGGTGTTCAGGTAGGCTGATGCGTGATGTTTTCACTGGGAAACGTCGTGCCAGACGCCATTTAAAAAAAACAATTTAATGTTTCTTTGGTTATTACCGAAATGACACAACATATAAAATGAAATAAAATACGGATTTCAAGTATTTAAAGGACACTCATTCATTCGGCGTATGAATAATCTACAATGGGCGTTTTATTTTGTGCAAAATCCCAACTTTATTGCTGCTTCACCTGCAGTTTCTGTCGTTCTTCTCCCAGTGAAATGCACCGCGGAGGGCGGTAGCGACCAATGCGAACCATTTATAAAAAGTTAAAATTCTATTGAAATAATTGATTATTTGTTTGTTCTATGTGTGCCGAATTATAATGTCGACCCTATAGTTTCAGAATCAGAGATTTATTTTAAAATAAATCCAACTGTTGCTCGTCGGTAAATGTGGATATATTAAAATGCCACATTATTAAATTGAGTTTTGCGTGACGTTCTTTCCATTAATGAGGCGTATCGGGGGCCACAGTTCAGACAACGTTAGGGTTTATTGGACTGGAAAACGCTGATAACATTAACGTCTGTTTGTGAAGCCAATTGTTTTGTTATCTGCTGTTTGTTTGCCCAGGTCTGTAGAAAACGACAGGCTGTGTTTGCAAAGCCATGTCTGTCATATGATAGCAGAGCTCTAAATTCATGCGGCAATTCAATAGTTGTGTTAAAGGCAGGGAGGATTTCCACATGTGAGGCAACAGCTGGATTCACCAGGGATTTTCTCGGTGCATCCCTGTTGTTGTCCATGCATGCAGACCTCAGATGAGAGGCTGTTGATTCATATTTGGTTATTATTCCATACAGCCTGTCAAATCCTGAAGGCAGCAAGCAGACTATACAGACAGACAGGCAGACGAGGTAAACCCCACAACAATTATGGAGTCCTGTCTCATTGGAATAGAGAAAGCATTTAGACAAGCTCCATTTAAACTGCGCCTTTAGGCCTAATGTCAACTGGCTGAGTGTCAGATGGTATTCACACCCAAATAACCAAATAATCAATAACTTTTAGAAATGGCTTGTTTTTCTTATGGACCCTGGTGTTTTACTCTGGTAGGAGAACATTGTTGGAATAACAGGGGAGCTAATTCTTCAATTAAAATGAATAATAAGTGCTATTATTTGTCTTTAATAGGCCGAACTGAAGAGGTTAAATCTTAAAATGGTACTAAGCATGTTTGCCAACATGTAAGGCACTTTAACTCTATGATACAGTTAAGTGCAATAGTGTTCATAGTTGAATTATTGAATTGAGTATTTGCAGATGATTGGACTTATATCTAGGACTACAACTAACAATTATTTTCCCTTTCAGTTATTTTTCTTTTCAGATGTCTTGTTTTGTCTGACAAACTTGCCAAAACTAAAATATATTTGATTTACAACATATAGGCTATAAAACCAGGAAAAACAGCAAATCCACACAATTAAGCAGGAACAAGAGCATGTTTGAATGATGAATCAATTATCAAAATAGATGCAGATACTTTTTTATGTCAAAAAGATAAATCAACTAATAGTTTCAGCTATATTTGCCAACATGCAAGGCATCTTCACTTTGTGCAATAACATGTTCATAGTAGAATTGATGAATTTAGTGTTTGCAGGTGAAGAGCCAGGATTTGAGCAGATGTTTAACATTTTCTTTTTCCAGTTAATTGTTCAAATATAGTGTCTGTACATTTGATTTCCCAACATGAAGGTCTAAATGCTTTCAAAGCCTTCTCCAAACTGCCCGGAGTAAAAGTCTAGTATCAAACTCATAATTTCTTTATAGAGCTGAGTATCAAACTTTAACACCATTTTTGGATGTAGACCGAAATGTGTCTGTAGTATCTAGAATAGAAAAGTACCAAATATTAAATGTCATATTTTTAGGCTACTTACTCTTTAATCAGTCATCTGAATTCTGAAATCTTTTCTAACTTTAACCAATAGTTCATTTAGACAGAGCTTTTTTTATTTAACACTGGTGCATTGAGCAGTTTGCCACATATTGGTAAATAAAAAACAAGATTCAAACATGTTGATATTCCTCAGTAGATAGATATTGACACCCAGGGCCTAGGCCCTTACTGTATTTATTACATTTTTGTTTGAATAAATGTAGTCATATTTAGTATTATCAAGTCTATGAATCAGTCTCTTAGAATCAGTCTGTAAAATACCAATCCTGACATGTTTTGGGGTATTCCTTACTGTTTTACATTCATGTTTTTACATGAAAGTGGTCATATGGAAGTGTATGGCAGAAAGCATTAGTTATTAGCAGATGCATCTGAACTGTATCAGTGTTACCCTCAGTCTAATGGACATTTAAAAAAACATTTTCCACGGTCCTTTCAACAGAAAACAGACAATAGTTTATATAATGCAGATGAAGGTATAATCGTATGTGAAATATGACCACCACCTGCTGCCTTTCTGGTTAGGGTTATTTATCTTACATCTTAACCGAGCCGTTGCATCTTCATCTAAGATCCAGATTTTTCTGCAAGGAATATTTAATCATTCTATTTTTGATTAGTTCAGTAACTCTGTAGATTATTTTCAGTGATCTCAGTCTCCAGTTTAATTTCTATTTATCCAGTCATCCTGTCTACGGGGATGTACTCTTTAAAGCTGCATTAATTGATTTTTATCTATTTATTGGCCACTTGAGGGCAACAGAACAAACTGTAAACACAGCACCAACGACATTATCACCATATAAAGTTGCCAAGGTGCGCATCTGGCAGACAGAGCAATAAGCTTTCATTTTGGAGTCGTATTCAATATTCAAGTCAAAATATCAGTCTCTTTAGCTGCTAAATGCCCCACGATGGTCGCTAACTTTGTCACTCTGTTTGGTGTTTAGGCAGGTAGTGTACAGTGGTTTTATGGGAGCTTTTTCACAAATAATAGTTAACTGCTGCAGGTGAGACTGAACCAAAACAGTGAAATTCGGGCCGTACAACCATAACAATGAGCTGAAAGACACATAGCCATATGATCCATTGTTAATAAAACATTATTGATTAGTAATCAGCTTTAAAGAATAATTTAACTTGTTGTCTTCTACAAATGATGAAGACAGTACGGGTTATGTATAATCCCTCCAAATAGGATGGTTGTGTACAGTGATGGAAATTATTTTTTTTGTCCACCTGCCACTGTGGCTGATGGACTCAAAAATCTACCAGCCACTCAATAGACTACCATTGGTTGGTGAGTGAAGCAAATCTAGTAGCCACTTGCTTAATTTACCAGTATTTGGCTGGTGGCTGGTGCTCATTTTTTTTAATTTCCAACCTTGGTTGTGTAGCAGTTTTGATTTTGACCTTCATAAAATGCTCATCAGTCTTTTTCTTTAAATGCTACAACCCAGTGTCAGAGGCCCTGGTCACAACTGGAATTAAAATGTGTCTTGTGTGATCCGATCACAAGTGGACAGCTCTAGTAGCTCTCACACCTGAGAATACATCTCAACATGCATCTCAAGTGACCACTTGTGATCAGATCTCACTTCTCCGCTCTATATGCAAATAAACACGTCCATCATTTCCGTTTGCAAAGACCAAATGCGTTGTTGTTTTTAACCGGCAGTAGGCAGCAAGGAACTTCCCATGTAGTCCGCCAGTAAAACCAAAGAAGATGGAGAAGAAATGCACTTCCTGTGCCTAGTCTGCTGTAAATTAAAAGAAGAAGAAATCAAAACAATTCCTGACTAGTATGCAGTATGAAATGGTTAAAGTGATGTGGCTTTAGCCTTTAAACCAGCTCTTAAAGCACTGGACAAAAAAACAAATTTGTACCACTATGACAATATTGTCAAAAAATACCACTTTGATTTAGTTGTTTATGTTCTGTTTGTTTACTTTATAAGATACTGCAGGTTCAAACTATTTATTCTAACAGCTCATAATGAAGTGAGACAAACAGGATCATCAACGATTGGAGACGGGAAATAAAAAACATTGCTCGACAAAATTTACGTTACTCAAACTGCTTTTTCAGTTACAAATATTAAAGAGATGTTAAAAAGGGTCATGTTGTCTCAGCAGGTTATCTCTCTGCCCCGTCAGAGGCTGCTCTTTCCCTCGCCACTCAGCTGCTCTGTAGCCGGTCTGTGGGCGTCACTGGCTGGCTCTCCAGCGAGCTACGCCCGGGGCTGATTGTGGAGCTTTTCAACTCTAAAAAGGCAGATAAACACAGGCTCTTGTTAATTTATAATGGACATTTGTGTTGTGATATTTAAACAAACTATCCGTCAACAAGGAAATAAAAGCCTCTCGCCTACAGACCGGTCTCTTGAGAGAGCTCCAGCCAGCTCATAGCGGTCTGTGAGCGTGACTACCCGGCTGACGAGGCAGCGACCCTGGCAGGCGTTAGCTAGCTGTGACGGCAGATTGTGGAGCTTCTAAATTCCGACAACGGTGGAGCAAATGTTCGATTCGCCATCTAATATTCTAAAACTGTCAATAATCTAAATCTACACAGTTGATTTCTCGCCTCAAAAATTTTCAGAAGCGATCCAGCGCTTTGTGGGATACAGTAGGCGAGGTAGACTGGTCCGATGCATACTGGAGAGTTTTTCCTAAACAGTTCGACATCCGGGTATTTTTGGCATACTGGAGATTTTGCCTTTGTTCGCATACTGCATACTACATACTACATTTTGGCCAAATCAGTACGTACTACTAGTATAGTATGCGGTTTCGAATACAGCCTGGGTCTATTCTGTGGCGTGTCCCAAAATCGTCCGAGATGTTTGACACACTCCTAATATTTCTCTATGATTTTTTTTTGTACATACTTCCGCTTGTGACGCAGAGGACGTCTGTTGAGTAGGCGGTCCATCAGTGTGGCCCAGGACACATTGGTGTATACACCGCTAAAAGATTGTGGCCATATGTGGCCCAGACCACCTCTGAATGTGGTCTGAGCGTTCGGATCTCAATGCGTCCTCAATGGGTGCATTCACTCCTGTATTTATGGCACTTATGATCGGATCACCCAACACACATGTTAAAGAGGACCTATTATGCTTATTATCAGGTGCATACTTGTATTTTGGGTTTCTACTTGAACATGTTTACATGCTTTAATGGTCAAAAAATGCTTTGCTCACACCGGCTGGGCTGTAGCACCTCTTTTCACCCTCTGTCTGAAACGCTCTGTTTGAGCTCCTGACCCCCCCCCACTCCTGAAAAAAGCGCAGTCTGCTTTGATTGATCAGCTGACCCACTGTTGTGATTGGTCAGCCAAACCAAACTCTTTGGACTCCAGCTCCGCTCTAACTAGCTTTTTTTGAAGGTGTGCCAAACTAGCCGCTAGGCAGGTATTATGCAAATGTATTACTCCAAGGCATTTCAGGCAGTTCAGGAGCAGTGTTTCTGTGGGGGAGAGTAACTCCCTTTGGCGTGGATTTTGTAACTTTGCAGACCTTTTACATGCATAAAAAACTATATAACACACTAAAGGAAAGGGACAAGCACAAAAGCATAATAGGTCCCCTTTAATGCCACGTGTAAACAGGGCTCACTACACCATGCACGTACATGCAACCCCGTATAAACACAGAAACAGTAGAATCACAGATATCACCTGCCAGCTGATACACAGCATGTAAATCCTCATTCTCGCAGGTGAGGTAATTTGACCTTTTAAGATCTAACCTGGAGTAGCAGTGACGCAGCTTTGCTGTGAGGCTTTGGAGGTTGTGGTATGTCAGCTCTGCCAGCACAGAGAGACAGTAAGTGCTTCTCACCAGTAGGCTTCTTTGATTGCGAGCTCCTCCCTTCTCAGGAAAAGCACAAACCATCTGATTGCAGGCAATTTTTATGTAGGCAGAGACCGCCTTATTTTCCTGGAATTTGCCTCCTTTAAAAGTAGAGCTATACTAGTCAGCAGTGGCAGAATGCATGAATAACTGCTGCGTATGAATCAGACCTGTATATTGATTTCATATTTGTCAATATGTTGTGCAAATGATGAAGTATAGTTCACAGCTTTAAGGGTTTTCCAATGACGTGAGCTCAATGGCAAATTGACAGTTTGACATAGTAATCCTGACCCCAGTCTACCGATCTGTTTTATGTTGTTGTTACGATAATGTAAAGCTTTATGCTTTTAAAGCAGCATTAAGTGATCTTTTTGGACACTTGGGGGAAGCGGAGCAAGCTGTAAACACAAAACTGACCTATACTATCACCTTATTAAGCTTTTATGGCTATACATGTTAGCAAACAGTTGCCTATTTACATATCCATCAGACACAGAGCAATACTACCATTAATTTGGAGTCGTGTTGACGAATGTATGTCCAATATTCACTCTTTTAGCTCTGTTTTGGTCTCCACCAACACGTGAGAAAAATATCTGTCTCTTTAGTTGCTAAATGCTCCTCTATGTTCTAGGGCTGTCAAAGTTAAGACGATAACGTGTTAACGTACTATAAATTCGTTTTTTTTTTTTATAATTTCTTTTTTAAATTTTTATCTCAAACAAAAAGGTTACATCTACAGACAGACTCAAACATACCAACCCCACATACAAAAAACAAGCATAAAATTAAAAATTAAAAAATAAAAATTACGTAAACGTAAATTTGTTTTAATGCCACCAATTTCTTTAACGCATTAACACAACTTGCGATTTTTAGGTTGTTGCGGGCTCAGTTTTAAAGATAGAGTGAAGATACTGGCATCATATGAAACTAGAAACCTGAGGAGTCCATTGGTACAAACCAATGGTATGGCAAATGGTATACTAGCCTGTAGCTTGTAGCTTGTACTAGCTCGAGAAGGAGGCGCAATAACGCTCCAAACTTACACTATATTTTGGCGCAGGAAAAACTGGCCATTTTCAAAGGAGTCCCTTGACCTCTGACCTCAAGATATGTGAATGAAAATGGGTTCTATGGGTACCCACGAGTCTCCCCTTTACAGACATGCCCACTTTATGATAATCACATGCAGTTTGGGGCAAGTCAGCGTCAAGTCAGCGTCAAGTCAGCACACTGACACACTGACAGCTGTTGTTGCCTGTTGGGCTGCAGTTTGCCATGTTATGATTTGAGCATATTTTTTATGCTAAATGCAGTACCTGTGAGGGTTTCTGGACAATATTTGTCATTTTTTTGTGTTGTTAATGGATTTCCAATAATAAATATATACATACATTTGCATAAAGCAGCATATTTGTCCACTCACATGTTGATAAGAGTATTAAATTCTCGACAAATTTCCCTTTAAGGCACATTTAGAACAGATAAAAAATGTGATTCATTTGCGATTAATTGCAATCAACTATGGACAATCATGCGATTAATTGCGATTAAATATTTTAATCGATTGACAGCCCTACTATGTTCCCAAGCAATTTGCTAAATGTGTCTGTCTGCTGTTTGGTGCTGAGCAGGTAGTGTACGTTTTTACAGAACTTCCTTGCCAGAACCTACTGCTGGTTGATGAGAGCGGTGAGACTGAACCAAAACTGAAACAGTGAGCTAAAAGAGTCTAAAATGCTCCGTAGAGCTGAGGGCCTTGCCTTGCCCCTTGTTAACCTGCCATCCCTCCTCTTCATCCCCTAGTAGCAGAGAGAGTGCAGGGGCAGAGGGCTTGTTTAGTTGAATATGTCCGTCTAGTCTGTCTGACACATTGATCCATTATCTGACTTAGGTTTGTGCCATTGTGAATCTATGGCCCCGACTGTGGCTCTGAAGGCTAACTGTGCTGCGTATTGATAAATCCATGGAGCTGTCTGTGGTGCTGAAGTAGCAGACAGATTTGTAATTGCGACTTTTTTTCTGAGTCCCGTCCTTCTGTGTATTAAAAAATACAGAATCTAAAGAGTTGTTCATGGGGTCGGTTAGCTAGTCGCAGGTGAACGACACGAATGGCGTCCAGCCGCCCTGTTTAAAATGAACAAATCGTCTACTGGCTGATGGGAACTGCAGAGTTAGGTGATAATTCTCTGTGGGATTTTCCCTACGAGCAACACTTTTCATTTGTGCATATGTGTCATTTCAACCATTGAAAAGAACGTTGATTAGAGCAGCTTTAATAAGAGGTTGTCTAATAGTCAGTGAATTGTAGAATAGCAATATTGAAAAAGTAGCTGGTTGGAGGTAATATTGACTATGATTAAATTAGTCAAAACATTCTTAGAGAGCATCTTGTGCCATCTTTTTATGAATGGGTTGTCATGGCTGCAGTTCCTAGATGCTGGCTGTATTGACTTGAAAGGGAAACCCCTCTCAACCTCTCCCTGAAATGTGCAGTCAGTCAATTTTCTCCACAACAAGTTTGAGTATAAATAGATGATGCCACCTTTTCTGATGTGCCATGCAGGTCATTTGAAATGATGTCTTCATGGAGTCAGATAGTAGACTAGATTTAGAAGTGAAAGATGTTAAGGTAACATATACATATCTGTTCCAACAGCATTTGAATAGCTATGTAGTCAAGTGTGTGTAGTTGTGTAGTCAAGACCTGATAAACACTGAAATATAGTCATGAAAATGCTTGTTGAAATGTTGAAACGATGGTTAAGGCCTCAGTATATGCTTCAAGCTTTGTTTATACTCGCGTGAGATGCCGTGGCGCGGCCCTCCGTAGATGCTCAGCATGTTCTTCGTTGCAATATGCTCCGAAACGCCAGGGGGCATACAAACAAAATATTCTATGGATAAGCAAGAAGTCAACGAGTGTTATCGATTATTTTTACCGATATAGGAACTGCGATATGATTTGTGATATTAGAGGGAATAATGAATTTTACATCATTATTCTCATTGTCATTGAAAAACATATTAAAATGATTATGGTGTGATTTTTGAGGGGATCTGTACCAAACGAATGTTTCCTTAAAGTGGCAGTAGGCAGTATATTTTTGGCATCCTTGGGCAAAAATCCCATAATAACCTTTCAGCATATTGTAATTCAAGTGTTCTGAGAGAAAACTTGACTTCTGCACCTCCTCATGGCTCTGTTTTCAGGCTTTAGAAAATCTAGCCCGTCATGGGAGACTTTGACCAATCACAGGTCATTTCAGTGAGTGTTCCTATTGGCTGTGCTCCGGTCATGTGACCAGAACTTGGCGTTCCTTCAACAGATTTCACAATGGCAGCGGCGTCACAAACTTTCTCATTTTACAGCTAAACCGTGCACTACAAGATGATTCTGAAAACATTTGAGGCGAGAAATAGGCATTGACGTAACATAATATTGATTCATATTTGATCAGCGCTGCCTAGTTTGACCGTTTGGTCGTAGTTCGCAAGTGATTGACAGCCGGCTCTCATAGACGGCAGATGGACAGCAGACCTCAGATCAGCTCTTACTGCTTGTTTTCCTCCAGTATGTGAAATCTTGTTGATGCCGTCAGTAGCACCAAAGGACACCGAAGGACACCAGAGACTCATGATTTTTTTCAGGTTACCTGTTTTATGTGCTACTGTCAGGACATAGCGACCGTTTTATAAAAAATAACTTTTTTTAATCATATTTTCTCCAATCTCGCCTACTTCAGCTTTAAATGGACAGCCCTGGAGTACACATGACAAGCCAAAAAGCAACAAAGACGTTGTTCTTGCATGCAAAAATGACTTACAAATTACCGTGTCATTCATACACCATTTGGTGAGACCGGGCTGGATGAACTGTTTTTAACCATGCATGTATGTACTGCATGCAATCTCTTTATTATTATAACCATGCTTTTGCTGCCAAGAACTCACAAATTAAAGGATGTTCACACAATGTGTGCATAGGAGTCCCAACGGATGTTTCACACCTCCAACAGTCTGTATCATCTTGAAGTCAGAGTCTAGCTAGCATTCATACAATCCAGTAAAAACAATTAAAATCTTAAACTGAGAAAGTTGACTTCAGAAATCCCTTGGTAGCTTTTTTAATTACTCTGTCCCTGTGAATGGGACATTTAATTTGTTTTTCCCATGCTTGCCTTGAATCATTAGGCACGTTAATTTACTGGTACATAATCAATGAATAATAGTGGGAGGTTTCATAACCCAGGCCAAGAATCCCTTGAAATACTGGAAAGAAAAAGTGAACTCTTGCGGAGGCGTTGCTCGGGAACCTCTGACCTGACACAGGAGACATCTCGGTTGCTCACACTGCTTGAAATTCTGTGTAGGAACACCGATTCCTTCCTACCTTCCAAAAACGTTCAATTTCAGAGTATTATACAAATCCCTCTGTGGAAGGAATCCACTGGTAACCCTGCTGTATTCAATTTGAGGCTTAACCAAGATGCTAGATGGAGGATTTCAGATACGTTTTACATACGGCAGAAGTTTCAGCTCGTGCAGTCTGTGGAGATGAGATGAGACTGTAATTCAGGAGGTTAAATGGAATTGAGCCTCGCGGGGAGGAAAAAGGAGAGCCTTAAATTAAGAAGCACCTCTCTCAGCTGGCACAGCCACGTTTTTTTTTAATGTCTAATATCGAATGCAGAGTGATAGGGTCTGAAATTAGCACCCAGCCTTAAATTTGTCAGGCCATCCGCCTTGTTAACAGACAGGGAAAACAGATAGACACGTTCAGTACGGTTAGCGTATGATTGGCTAAACCTACACATTTGAAAGTCGCCTGCAACTGTTATACAGCTATTGGCTGTAGAACCTCATTCGATTTGATTGATAGTCGAAGTTCACAGAATCAATGAAAAGATGCACACATACATACATGTCCACTCATTACTGTATTAATTGGCTCATGTATCAATTTCGTCTGAAGGAATAGGTCAGTGTGTGACGAATGTGCAGACAGATGTTGGCGATCGGAGCAGAGGAGTAATTAACAGTAAAGTTGTCTAGTGGTAGTAAATGTACGGTGTAGGTTTCAGTTTGTCCATGAATAAAACACTGCAGCTCCTCAAGACCGTAGTAAAGTTCTCCTGTCTTACTTCAAAACATCACAACGCAGGCTAAATATTCTCTGTATGAATTGAAATTTATTGATATGTATGCACGTGCATGTGTACAATTTAATATCTTCAAATAAAAATACCCAAAGTCAGTATAATTTGTACTTTTTCCCCATTCTTGTTGATCCATCATCTCTCAAGGGAAAAGTCTTGAGAAGAGATTTTGTCACGAAGCCCTCAACAAAGACCGGACCACAAGATTAGTCTAATAATGCTAATAATTTTCTTATTGTTAGTAAAAATCTTGTGAAAAGACCAAAAACAACGTGTTAGTCATTACTTTTTGACAACCCTACCCTGTCTGTGGCACTCGGAATAGGGGGGATAACGAGACGTTTTGTCCCCCCCACTTTCAGGGTTTTATGTTAATAAAATGGTAAAGTCTATGCCAGGTTGGCGATAATGTCTAGCCTATATAGCTTCTAACATGTTTGACCTTTTATCCAATCATAATCAACCATTGTGCAGCCTAATTCAAATGAAATCAAAGTGTTCTGACATCCGGCCCGCTACAGTTTCATAATGAACCGAAAATATTTCTACACTTCTCGGGGGTGGGGTCCGCAGCACGCAGCTGGCTTGGAAAGGCCCCGGGGGTGATGGAGGTGCCTCGTAGCTCCGACTGAGTTTTCCAGCACCTCGCCCGGACCTCGCCGCCGCCGCTTCCGTGGAGTGCTCGTTGCGCAGTGCGCCCTCTCTCCCTGCGTGGGGAGGGTCGGGGCTCCCGATGTGTCTGCCAACCGAGGCAGACGGGGGTCTGTGGCGATGATGGCAACCCACCCGACTTGTCTTTAAAACACGGACCCCGTCTGATTAAATTGTTTACAAGAGTACAAAGTTCTTCATAGATCTAGCCTCTTTATTTTGCTTTCAGTGCACCAGATGGATGCATTTGGAGGCATGAACCTGGACCCCCCTATAGGGTCAAAGATCCACCCACCACAGTCTCACAAAATCCTGTAGGGAACACTGTATTACGTTATCCAAAGCTGCCCCCTCACTTCCAAACTCATTCCAGCGCCGCCAGCTCCAACCCCACTGAAATAGGACAATCAAAGGTCATAAATAAGTTTAATTTTTTTAAAGACCTCAGTAATTCCCTAAAACATCTGCTCTTTGTATTTCTTAGCAAACTTAATTGAAACAGGAGGAAATAGATCATTTGTTGGGGGACTATTTTCAGCAACATATTAATCCACATGTGGTGCTCCAGTGAGTATTTGTGGCAGCAGGACGGGGTGTGTGGGATCGAGTCAAAATAAACTAGTGTGTGTTTTCATGGTGATGAAGGAACATGCCAGCCAGCGCAAAGCAGTGACTCACTGATGTGTTTTTAATGTTTTCGAACAACAATGGAGCTCTATGATACAGAGGAATCGGGCGTTGATACACACACACAATACTTGTTAGTTGATACATTCATTGTTGAGATTATAGTCGACAGTAGAAAATATATAGAATATTATCAGACTTAGATTTTAACTTATCTTCTTTTCGTGATAAAGAAAACGCTAAGATGATCATAAAAGGTTTAAAACTAGATGTTGGCAGGCCCGTCTACGAGCCTTGAGCTGTTTAGGACCATATTGTAGAGAGCAGCTGGTTAAACATACAGAAATAAGACTTCACACAGTAACATATTGATGTCATCTGAAAGGCCCCCTCAAGCTAATGGCTCCAAATCCCATTTGACAGCTCAATTTTTTTAGTCACGCCGCCTGTGTGGCTCTAGGGAGGGAAATGTTTCGCCGGTCCAGACTGAAATATCTCAACAAGTATCGGATGGATTTCCCTGACATTTCTATACACATCTATGCTCTCCTGAAGATTAATCCTGATGACTTTGGTTGACATTTTTAAGTGAAATGTCCAAAGTATCACATTGATTGTCATGAAATTTGGTACAGACTACAGACGTTCATGTTTCCCCTCAGGATGAATTGTAATAAATTTGATGATCCTCCAATACTTCGGTTTATGACCAAATACCTGCAAAACATGAAAAGACCATTTTCCTGTTTAGTAGACACAGTTTTCAACGATCGCGGTCAGCGCTAACCTCGGTGACAAATACATTGTGTTGCCTTTGATTTCTTCACAATAAAAGCCAACCCATGTTTCACCAGTTTAACGCTGTTAAAAACGGACCTCCCGCATCGTCGTTGTTTGCATGATCCTGTTTACATAAATCTAAAATAAAAAACATAATAACTAGAGCATTCATTCTTACTACTGGGATTCTGTCTTTCGCGTCATCACGTTGTACGCTCGTTATGATGTCATAATGTCACCTTGTAATGTAACAAAACTATCAACGCCTTTGCACTCTGCTCATAAAAATGTAAAAAATGTACATAGTTCTAACAATGTTAGTTGTGTTGAGAAATACTTTGTTCATGTTTCTACATTCAGAATTGTTTAGGAAAAATGTTTTGTGTTTTATTCAAATTTTATGAAATAACGTCAGATTTTTGTATTCAAGATTCAAGATTTCTTTACTTGTCATTTTTGTCCTCCACATAAAAACAAAATTGTGTTTCACACGGTAATTCAGTGCAAAAACAATTGGCGAAAACTATAAAGTAATTGGCTAATAATTAAGAGCACTAATAAATAAGCTAAAAGTACGCTATAATAGAATAGAATAAATAGTTTTAAAGGAACAGTCTCTTAAGTGTAGTTCACATTCTCTGATTGAGCAGTCCGATTGCTGTGGGAAAGAAGCTGTTGAGCAGCCGAGTGGTCCTTGATCTGATACTTCTGTATCTTCTCCCGGACTGCAGGAGTGTGAACATGCCGTGTGAGGGATGAGTGGAGTCCTTTATGATGCCCTTTGCTCTGCGCACGCAGCGCTCGGTGTAGATGTCCTGCAGATGCGGCAGCGAGGCAACAAAGATTTTTTTCAGCAGATCTCACTATCCAGTTCAGTTTGTGTTTCTCCTCTGCTGTGCTGTTACCAAGTGAGAATGCTCTCAATGGTGCCTCTGTAGAACATGGTCATGGCTGGGATGGGGAGGTCCACCTTCTTCAGTCTGCGCAGAGAATGAAGGCGCTGTTGAGCCCTCTTGATGACAGCTGTGGTGTTGTCACTGGAGGTCAGCTCGTCCGTCAGATGGACCCCCAGGAACTTGTGGCGCTGTGTACCCTCTCCACCTCAGAGCCGCTGATGGTCAGTGGGAGATGGTGCCGGTGACCAGTCCTCCTGAAGTCAACCACCATCTCCTTGGTCTTATTGGTGTTGAGGGCAAGGTTGTGTGTTTTGCACCACGCTGTCAGCTGCTCCACCTCTTCTCTGTAGTAGGCCGACTCACTGCTGTTGGTGATGTGGCTGGAAACTGTGGTGTCGTCGGCGAACTTTATGATGTGGTTGGTGTTGAAACTAGCAGAACAGTCATGCGTCATCAGCGTAAACAGTGAAGGGCTCACTACACACCCTTGTGGTGATCCTGTGCTCTTCTTTTTATGACACAATTTCAATACGTTTATCAATTATTATGGTTTATTGACTTAACATAACCATTTAGCTTAGGTTGTACATATTTTAGGGATATGGAGCATTCGAAGATACTTCAAGAAATTATATCACAATAAGCAACAGTACCAATGCAGACACCGGCGAACCGTAACTGTTGCAGAGTTCAAAGGTTGTGAACTAGCAGTAGTAGTAAATGTTGGGTTTAGATTAGCACTAACTTATTACATCTTTGAAACGGTGTTAAGAAATGCTGCTTCGTTTCCTTATACGATCAGAGCTTCAGCATTATATTTGAATTGTATTGTAAGATATTTCCTCTATTTGGTTCGCTCCACGTGGATCAACTTACAGCTTTTGTTATTCCCAATAATGATGTCAGAAGATTGTGCCTCCCGTAAGCACAGTGCAGGTTTAATGGATCCAGCACACAAAGCCTGTTTCCATAAAGCAACAGGTTTTACTTCTCTGTGGCGGAGCAGCAGCTGGACAAACAGCTTGATGTGGGGCCTGGTCCTCACTGTACAGTAGAAAACAGATGATGCCTCACCTCTCCACGTCCTCATAGGCTGTTTCTAAACATTATTGTACTTGTCCTGAGCCAGGACGGAGAAATGAAAGATGCCTGAATGAGAGTCTGTCTATTTGTGTGGCAGCAGTACTGTATGTACTCATCCTCCTCAAGGTCTCCCAGAAAAATCTTTATGCGCTCCAGTTTACAAAGATGAAATGGTATTTTTCTGTCAAGTTCCTATGTATGTATCGTAAACAAACTCAGACTACAAAACACGTCACGTTCTGTGCACCATTACAATTTTCCTACAAAGAAGCGACCGCGTTCAAACAACAGTAATTGTTAAAGCATTTTTTAAACAACATAAAGGATTATAGGTACTATTATGTTGAAACGTTGCAATGAACAATAGGAAGATGAAGGATGTGAACACAGGTTACAGCGCTGTTGTCTCCTCATGTGATCTGCTGTAAGACTGTGACTCATTCTAACAATAAGATGTGTCTGAGATCAGTGTGAGGCGGGTGATGATAATTAGTCACCTTTGTTCATCAGAAATCATATTATTTCCATTCTTACTGATAATTAAGTGCATCGATGTCATTGTGGAAATACTATCTACGTGTATTTTTTCATTTACCTTCCATAGATGGATCATTACAATTGAGTTTATTTAGTATAGTAGTAGTTTAGTGTATTGTAATATACGAATGCAACAGGGATGGCCTTTTTAAGGCATAGGGTGAGCTAGACAGCGCCACCAGTTGGAGGACTTTTTTTGTAATTGATTTCAAGCCCGGTCTAACCCAATGGCGCATTTTGTTGCTTTTGGCATGTCTTGTGTGTACGCTATGTAGCCTGTACTGACTGCAATGCAAACGCATCCATGTATATGTGCTACGCTCAGAGCTGAGTGACGTCGAATTAAGAGTGAGAGTTCTTATGGTGGGCGGGAGAGGAGGTGGATGGGTCCAACAAACGCAGGACGTTCAACCGGGAGACCAGTGTTGTTGTCCCAAAGTGTTGTTGAGTTATTTTGAAGTTATGTTAGTGACATTTGTGACGTGTTTTTCGTGCTTATGTTATGTTGTTTACATATGGATTTTACTTAGTTTACGTTAATTTAAGCCCAACCAGGATGTTTTTCCTAAACCTAACTGTGACCGTTTCACGGTAACAATGTGTAGTTAAATGAAACACAAAAAGCCATTTCCCAAGGTTAAGCCCGTGGTGTCTAAAAGCTTAATATGCGCTATCATGACACGCGGAAATGTCATGCTATTTATGCTCCTTCCCATGAAATCGGATGCAATTTCAGACACTTAATCTGTTTTTAAAGGTCCCTCTGTGTGTATTCCATTGTTAACTAAAGCAGGGATTCCACAAATCCTTAAAAGACAATTAATTAATTAATCTAAAAATAAGGCCTTAATTGGTGTTAAAATGTCTTAAGTCGATCTTTCAAAAGTCTGAAAAATGCTACGACATGGGAAGTAGAGTTTTATGAATCTTTTTTTTTCTGACATTGGTGTTTTAAAATGTTAAAGTAATTAGTAACATCTTTTTTTTAATAATTTACAAAATGCCTCTCACATTAACGTCACGCAGATCAGGATGGCGTGTGTTTTCGTTACCTTAGAATGAGCCGTTTATATCTACATGTTGTACACACCATGTTTGTACAGTAGCCCAGAGCGGACAAACTAAACACTGGCTCTAGAGAGGGCCTTTCTTGCCACCATAGTTCTCCTACATGCTTGGCACAAAGAAGAAGTGTCAGTTGGGTGCAATCTGCAACCTCACCACTAGATGCCGCCAAATCCTTCACACTGTTCCTTTAAATTTCATTCCAAGTGGCATTTAAAAAGTCTTTAAAAGTCTTAAATCTAACTTGCCATAAATTGTAGGAAACCTGATAAAGCTAATGGTTGCACTGCGATATACTGTACACCTGATTTTGAGAGGATTCTGCAGGCAGACACTGACGTTTGATGTCATATCATTAATTGAAGCTACTGGCTGTCACTTTTATGACCCATGCAGTTTATTTTCTCACACGAATAGGAGACATGGATAACCAGAATATATGACTTCCACACCACATACTGTATATGTTCCATGCAAACATCATATCCCACATATGATCAAAACCAGGAAAACAACCATAACCGGGATATTGTACATTTACAGTATTTGTTCAGGTGTGACATCAGCTCCAGTCTTGAGTAGTTGATCAGTTAAACAAAATATATAATGATAAAAGTTGTAATGATCTACATCCTAAAATTAAAGTGAACCTCAGGATGTCCTGAGCTGATCTATAGGCCAGCTGATTAGACTGTTATCAGGTCATTAAATGGGGGGTTATCAGTGGTTATAAGCCTCATAGATGTGAGTCATTAGGGGCCTGCTACACCCATTAGTAGGTTTTATCATCTACTCACATGATCACTGAAAGAAGGAATAAAAGAAGACAACAGTGACCTCTAGCGACTTTAGTTTTGCTTTCACTTTTACAACGTAGCAGGCTCACACTGACCCACATTTATGACGCTTATAGCAAGCCATAACGCTCCTTTAATGGCCTAATAACAGTCAAATTGGATGCATGGGCTAAGGGTGTCCCTCAACCTTATTTGTTCATCCTGTCTTTCTGTTTGATCTCATTCCAGGCCTCGACGCAGCATGATAACATCTGTTCACACTCCAGTATCTCCAGTGGGCCGACAGTGAGGACCAGTCGCCACTATGCGATGTGTGTAAGGGACCAGCGGCGGTGTTGCGGCCCTAGGCGGGATGCTGCTGACGGCCGGTCAGTATGACTTTGCTGGACTTGTGGCTGTCGCGCTCCATCCCCATGTGCCTGCTCCTTCAGAGCCTTGTCCTCATGGCCCTGTGCTTCCCCTCGGCCAGCATGTGTCCAAAGGGCTGCATCTGCCAACGCGACCCGCACCTCCACGGCCTCAACGTTACTTGCAGTCAGTCCCGCCTCAAAGAGATCCCCCCCAGCCTCCCGGTCGACACCGTCCTGCTGAGGCTGGACCACAACCAGATAGGCGCCGTGCCCGACCAAGCCTTCCACGGACTCCGGCTTCTGAGGGAGCTCAACCTTTCGTACAACGCGGTGGAGACCTTAGGGGAGGGTGCCTTCAGTGGCATAGAGGCGACGCTACAGGTGCTGGACCTCTCGCACAACCGCATCACTAGCGTACACAAGGATGCCTTCGCTCGGCTCAAGGCCCGCGTCATCGTGGACGATAACCCTTGGCATTGTGACTGCGCCCTCCAGCAGGCCATCGGCGGCATGGCCCACAACCACGAGGCCGCCGCCCGGGTCCTCTGCAGGAGCTCGGAACTTCGCGACCAGGAGGGTCGACCTTTCTTAGCGGTGGATACTGACCTCTGTAACCTGGCCAAAAGGACCACAGACTACGCTATGCTGGTGACCATGTTCGGTTGGTTCGCCATGGTCATTTCATATGTAGTGTATTATGTCCGTCAGAACCAGGAGGACGCCCGGCGCCACCTGGAGTACCTCAAGTCTCTCCCCAGCAAGCCCAAGAAACCTGACGAGGCTGACGACATAAGCACTGTTGTCTGACGGCAGTGTCTGTGTGTACACCAAAATGTTTATTGTTAACAGGACCCACATTTCTAGTGTTTACTATTTCAAACTTTTAGGTGACGTGAGCATCAAAATCTGCGGAGAAATCTTTGTATTTTGGGAATTCTGTTGTATGTCCTCACCAGGGTTTGTCCATGACTGATATGATCTGAGATGAAAAGGGAGGCCACAATAGTCTAACACCAACATTGTCTTTTTTACAAAAGTTGCATATGGAGCTTTGGAAATTTTAATCTCAGGTTTAAATAAGGCTTTTTTTTAGACGACAATTTGGAATATCCGAAAAAATAAATATATTTGTACGACGTGACACCCTAAACTTCATTTCCCCACAGCCCTCATTTTCTCAAGGCCCACGATAAAATGTACATTGCAAACACTCGCTAAACCAACTGCATCATTCATAGCCCTTAAAATGAAATGTAAATTCAAATATTTCTGAACGTCAGCATTTCTGAGGCCTGCTTATGGAGACTATTTGATCTGTACATTGTGTAACGTTTAGACCATTAAAGCCTTGGATATGGGGAATGCAGATATGAGGTAGTCTTATCTCCCTGCTGGCCTCCAGCTGTGGTGGCCTGTTTTTTATGCAGACAAATCAAAATGGAAACAAATTTAACTCACTGAAGCATTTAGTAAACCAAGTCACAGCTACGGAGAATACTGGATGCTATGGAAGCCCATTTCTGTCAAGAAAAGAAACAAATACAAAAAAATACTCACTCAAAATTATGAAATACTAAGTAGAAATTTGGACTTTCTAAATGAAAATGATGTTAAATATTGTGTCAAAGTTAGGAGATCTTAAAGGGAAACTGCAGATTTTCAACCGGCTTTGTGTCGTTGCAGTGTGGCCACCCATATATGTACAAATCAACCATATTCGGCGTCCGTCCGTGTTCCATGCGTCTGGAGCTCCCCACTCACCTCCCTCTCATTTGCTGGCGAGGGTCAACCGGATGATGCGGAATGTGTCATTTCGCACACACCGAGGGGTGTGACAAAGCGTTGGTTTCTTACGCCCTGGGAATGAGAACAGACTGTTTGCACATACCACCCACACTGCAATGATACAAAGCCTGTTGAAAATTGGCCTTTAACTCAAAATTAACAAATTTTAAATTACTTCAAAAGCTTTACTTTTTAAGGCCAAATTAAGAGATACAGTAAGTCAAAATTGTAGCTAGCTTGTCAATATTACCTGCTACGTCATGATGATGAGTCGAGTTAAATTAGCTTAGAGCCAGTGGTCTCCCAACCATGGTTTCAAGTCACAATTCTGGTAAACTAAGCCACCCAAAACTGATAAAGAATGAAAACCAGCAATTATAACAACTGTAGGCTATAACTCACAGATTAACCCCCTGCTCTGTGAAATATGAAAATGAAAGTGGGTCATCATATTGCTCTTTGGCCACAACTTCATCAATCTGCTTCTATACTGAGCATATAACTTTTCTTTTTTTTTTAAATAGTCCATATGACGTAGTATCTCAGAGAGATGACTTACTGTCTCATCATTTTTATTTCCCATGTTTTCTTTTTCATTCCTTACATTTCATTTGATTTTTCTTTTCCGGGGCGGGAATGGGCATCCATAGATTCCGGATTGGTCTGTTACAATGTTCTCATTGGCGTTATGAATTAATTCTAACACCTGGAACGCTGCTGATTTCAGTTCTTGCAAGGCTACAGCTTCTCCTTGTTGGAGTGCAAGGTTCATTACAGGGTTGACAAAGATAGTGCCAAAGTTTCCATTTAAAGAATGTACTGCCCCAAAATTTAAAGAAACAATACTTATATTTTAATTGTAGCAAGAGGCCATGGTGTAAGCAGGATAATCAACTCCAACGTGTGCAGCTATTGAACAATAATGCACTCTGGAGGCAAATGTGGGCCATCCAATAACGGCATTGTGGATTATGCGTTTTATACAGATATTTGATAATCGCAATGCTAATCCCAATTATGGTTTGTGTTTAAGCTTGAGAATAAGGCTTTTTAGCTGAAACGATATGGCAAGTTGGTGGCTTCTGCGTAGCACTGCTGGGCTTCATCACTGAGGAGATGACTCTGCAGAATTTATCGATGGTGAATTTTTGTTCCAAATCTACGGCAGCCTTTTGCTGCCATCATCACAACGCTGCTCTCATTATAACGATGAAATAACACAGTTTCTTGTTGTTCCTACATACCAAATTATTCAGTTTTAACAGGAAGCTTTCACTGTTGTAACAACATATCACATTATCATATCAAGAAACTTTCGTTACACAATATCAGTATATTTCATTAAAACAAGAAACCTTTGTTAGGTCATTAAAGGGGACATATCATGAAAAAAAACTCTCTTTTTCAGTGCTTGTGCTCATCTATTTGGGTATCTGGAGTTCATACCAACCCACAAACTGTCTAGATCAGAAAACATGTGATTCAACAAGCCATTCAGATTTGGCTCCCCTTCCTATGTCACATTCAGGCTCATTAGAATATATCGCCCACAGCTTGAGAACTACCTTTGTAAAGGTGCACCATATTTTTCTATCAAGCCAATTAGAGCAGACTGGGCTTTATCTGGAGGGGGGTCTTAAAGAGACAGGCGCTAAAACGGAGCGTTTCAGACAGAGGGGGAATACAGGTATATTCAGACAGACAGGATGAGAAAAAGAATGTGTTTTTTGAACATTAAAGCATGTAAACATGTTCTAGTAGAAACCCAAAATACAAATATGAACCTGGGGAAGAGCACGATATGTCCCCTTTAAAAATAATGTATAGCTGCACAACCAACCATGACATCCTTGTCATAAAGGAAAAATTACCACTAAAGCACTTCATTACTGTCCAACCATCAAAACCCAGATGGAGGAAGCTCTGAATGTTAATATGCTCATCAGTTATTATTACTATGCACTCACAGCAAATAAGCTTTACAAGCAATAGTGAGTGAATTGCCTCTCAGGCAACATACAAGCTGCTTCTTGGTGGAGGTTGTGAGGAAGACTGTAGACATTACTCAGGGCTGATAAAAGTCCCCAAACTCTTCCGCATTTTCAGATAAAAAAAATAATTTAGCTGTATTTATTTAGAGTTAACTCTCATAAAAAGATGCTAAAACTGACCATCAATCAAATATAATGCAGTAAAAGACATAACGTAAAGATAGAAATAAAACATTTATTGAGTTCAAAGGTTCATTCTGACATTGGAAATTTAACATTTTTATACAATAGGCTAACGTAATAATATGAAACCAAACTTACACCCTTGTGTGTAATAATGAGAACGTTTCTTGATATATTCATATATTGTCAAAACAAAAAAAGTTTCCTTTTAAAACCTACGTAAGAATTTGGTGTGTAGTAAAAACAAGAATAATATGTCATTATAACATCTTGTTATAACAAGGTTTCTTTTTGATATGATGAGAAACTGACTGCCAAACATTGAGTCATTGCTATTAACAGCTGTTGTCACTCTCCACAGATACATTAAGGTCATTAAGATTCACATGCCCTTAAATGTTTGAAAAATTGTCCTGGCATGTAAAACATCCAACCATGCCTCCTACAAAATTACGTTCCCATACTACTAAACTGCATTCTCAGTTACGTTTCGTGGAAAATGTATTCTCTCCTGGATTACGGTTGCACTTTTAAATAGTTTTAAACATGTGGTTAAAGTTATAAATTGAAACAAGACAAAAAAAAAATGCAACAAAACTACTTGGTTAGGTTTAGTAAAAAAAAACATCATGATTAAAAAAGGTGAACGGTTCCTAAATAATTGGATCCAACTCCCAGCTGTGTGTTAACTCTGCCCTTGTGTATATTACTGAACTGAATCTGTGTACTTCACACGCTCTGAAGAAGGCTCCGTGCCGAAAAGCGTGAGCGTATGTCTATTGTGATGTGAGCCAATTAAACAAGTGAAATGTTAGTATTTTGTCCTCCTTGATTTTGAATCACATTATCATAAAAAAAAAGTGAACGTTTACTTTTAGTTTTACACGGGACACGAACAGCGGTCTCCACAAACGTAAGCCGCAACAAAATCCATTTCCCTCGAAACGTAATTCACAATGCACTTTCGTTGTCTGGGAATGTAATTTTTAGGAGACGGGGCTGAAAACATCAATTAACAATCAAGCAAAATTGGACATTTGCAAGTAATATTCTAGTGGCTATATGTAAATTATGTGTAAGACATTAATTCTATTTTGCAGCACACCAAAATTAATGTTTATTTATATTAGATTGATTTAGCTGCCTTGCAACGATATACTTTTTAACTAACCTCATAAATGTTATCTTTTATCAAATACAGATGTTACACTATGTGATTATTTAAAATAAACCCACAGACCTAATCCTACAAAAAGCATCCGTACAGGGCTGCATGTTTTAGATCTGTGCCTTTGTTTAATCTTATTTTGGAGTACTTAAATTCCACAAAATACGCTCATACGATGCAGAAATCTTGAATTTTAAAAATGTGTGTTGGAGCCAGAATGGTACATGTCATATGACTTTGGTTTATGGTGCTATATGTAGCAATTTGCCGTCAGTTTATTGTCAGTACAGCATTTCAGATTCTCTCTTTACAGTTAGACAGAAGACTTGATCGTCTGCAGTCATTGTCGCACAATCTGAAATCATTCCAAATCTGAAATGCACAATCTTGAGTTTCTTCCTTTAAATAATAACCTGACATCCTCTGAAAATCTTGTTTTAGCTGACTTCCAGTGGTTTAACTTCTTACCTTGCTGCAGTGATGCACAAGTGTACACCCGGGTGTGTCAGCACGCTATGACATCACTGTTGGGTGTGGTTACAGGTGCAACAAAGCACTTTTCTTACCAGACCCATCAGTGTGGTCAGAGGTGAAACATGGCTGGACAGTTTCAACCAGATAGACTGTTGTTGGGTTATTAAACGGCCGTTATCAGCGGTAATAAGCCTCATAGATGTGGGTCAGAAGAGGCCTGCTACACCCAGTCATAGGTTTTATCATCTATACACATGGGTGATCACCAAAAGATGGAATAAAAGAAGACAACAGCGACCTCTAGCGACCGTAGTATGGCGGAAGTCAGACGCTGTATCGACAGTGTGAAACTCCATATGGGGTGGAGGTTGGGGGATGGATGGTAAACAAAACACAGGGTTTTCACCCAGGAGACCGGGGCAAAAAATATAGAAGCAAAGAGACAAAACTACGGTGTTTTTTTGACAACATCCGCTGCCATTTAACATTAACATTTAACATTTAACAACATTTATTATATTTAAAATATTGTTTTGTTCAACACAGGCCATTTTGGTAGAATATGACAAAAGAATAGAAATAATTTTGTTTTCCTTTTGCACAGCTCTATTAGGCAGACGTTTTACTGGCGTCCGGTAGTCGCTTTCAGTCCAAAACAGCGGAAGTGTAGCTTTGCTGCTGGGCGCTGATGTTGCAATTGAACAAACAATTGACTTTCACTTATTGGCAATATACGTTCTTTGACCGAGGTCAAAGAACGTTGCCTTTGTGTTCACAATATTGAGTTTAACTTAATATTAAGTTTCACTTTCACTTGCCAGTTATTTTAATCCAAAAAACTATCTTTCCCCCTAAACCTAACTAAGTGGTGTTGTTGCCTAAACCTAAACAAGCTGTTTTGTTATAAAAAAAATAACGTTTCATTCAGTTTTACAACATGTTCGAACGTGTTGCTTTTAAGTTTCACTTTCACTTTTACAACGTAGTAGACATAGGAGGCCCCTACTGACCCACATCTATGGTGCTTATAGCAACTGATAACGAACATTCAATGAGTTGATAACAGTCGAATCGGGTGCAAAAACACTCCATGCCAAACATGACTAAAATAGGAGCCATTTTGTCCCAGTTCGGCATCAGTCTCGTCTTGAGCAATTTGAGAACAAATATGTCATTGCGGGTCAACAAGGCATGTCCTTTTTCCAAAGGTTCCTCCAGATTTATCCAAGAGCTTTCTTGGCCATTACAGCTTTATTTTTTTACCAAAATTTGGAGGTCAACCGGTGTATCCTACAGAATCTCACCCATTGCACAACTTTCAGTTTCGGCTATTCAACATAAAAATGTACAAGCATTATTTTGGCATTCTGCTTGTATGTACACATGCATTTAAATTGTATTTCTTGTATATTTATGCCATAAAACATCAACAAACTTGGTACAGTTAGCTGAAAGCAAATGGTATCCAATATATCCATTGGTTTTGAATGTGAATTCTGGCTACCTGAATTATATGGTAGGAAACTACAGTATATGCTTTGTAAAGGACTGTAATTGATGAAGAATCTCAATGTTAAGGGACAGTAGATATTCATTAGCATTTTAAAAAGAAGCCCCTAAAATTGAAATTAGAATGAGTGAGTGTTCATTCCTGACCTTGGGAATAGTAGTTTCCACAAAATAATCTTAACTCACGGTACAATTTCTAGCTTTTTCCTGAGATGTTGACCTAATCTCTAGTCGTCATCAGCAGATGGAGGGTGCTCAGTTGTCATGGAGTTTACTTCACGTGACCTAACTTGAACTGGAACTTTGATCATGTGACAACAGGTGGACGTATTGATACTTACAAGGAGTGGATAATGAGATTCCCAACATAAGACCAGGATGGACAGTGCTTAATTACCGCCAGAAGCATCCCAGTAGGACCTGGGCTGACCTGGGACCTGAGTATTCCGTTCAACGGGAGTCAGCAGCACTTACCAGAAACCAGTCAGCGCCTTAAGATCTCTGCTGGTACACCATGAAGACAGGACCCTTGTGTTGTAAGGAACACTACATTGGCGAAACAACAAGGATTCTGGACAAAACGCATTAATATCCAAATCTGGTCGTTGACCAGGAGTCAGTGGATGGCCGGAGAAAGATCAAGGAGGACACTCACCTTCAACACCAGAAACCAGAACCCGCCCAGTACCCTGGAAATTAGGCCCACAGTGGACGCTTCAGCACCTCACGAATTAAGTCCAACGTCAACATTTCGTGCCAATGGAGAAAGTAGTGTCTCCTTTAGGTAGCAAGTCGCAAAGTAGTCTAAGGTGTGGAGGTCTGGTTCACCTTTTTATTAACCGTAACCACAATTTTCACCTAACCTTAACCAAGTGTTTTATTCCCACCTGATCTCATGGGAAGGCGTATAAATACCACGACATTTTGAGGACATTCCACGTGTCATGTTAACGCATTTTGAGCTTTTATACGCCACGACGTTACCATGAAATGGTCGCGGTTATGGTTAGGCAACAAAACCACTTAGTTAGGTTTGGGAAAAACATCATGTTTGGGCAGTGGTGCAAGTAGATTGAGGTTCTTGCAGGTACTACTAGACTACCCCAACCGTCATCGCTTGATATTGTTCTCCTCCCACCCCGAGCTTCATGTAGGCTATCCCTGAATACACGATTCAATGTCTGTATGGTGTACAAAGAAATTAGAAACACTTGACATCGTGTGTAGCAAATAATTTATTTAAATGGGGAAAGTGCTGCAGAATCATTTGTAAATGCTGACAAAACTTGACACCACTTGAAGGCAGCACAAATGCTCTACCTTGTATTATTAATGAAAGTGAAACAGCATTGCCATGTGTCAACAAATTGAGCTGTGATAAGGGACATTTGATACACCACACAGCCTACAGTAGTGCACAGTTGCTGTTTCCATGGTTGCCACAGATAGTGGCTGGCGTTTACTTGTGGACCCTGTCTGAAAAGACCTTAATGCGTGTACAAGCAAACAGACAATTTTGTTGGAAATGCGATCGTGAGTGACGGGTTGTATGTCGGTTTGGGCAGGCAGCTGCTGTTCCCTCTTCCTGGTACTGTGTACCGGCGTTGAATCTTTTAGTGGTACGTAGTACCGGACCATACCGGCCTATACTTTAACCCTTGTGTTTGGGCTTCAAATAAGTACGTAAACAAAGTAAAATATGTATGTAAACAACATAACATAAGTACAGAAAACACATCACAAACTTCAATAACGTAACTTCAAAATAACTCAACAACACTTTGGGACACGAACACGAACGGCCTCCTGGTTTAAAGTCCTATGTTTGTTGGACCCATCCACCTCCCCTTCCCGCCCACCATAAGCGGTCTCTCTGACTTTCTATTCTACGTCACTAGCTCTGAGCGTAGCATATTCACGCGGATGCGTTTGCATTGCAGTCAGTACAGACTACACGGCGTGTATGACGCACCAAAAGCAACAAAGGCGTTGTTATTGCATGCAAAATGACCGTGTCATTCATACGCCATTTGGTGAGACCGGGATGTTTATTCGTCCTAAGGTTAACCATAATTGATTTGCCATAACCACAAACTTTCCCAAACATTAAGCAAACAGTAGTTGCCATGCACAGATTTTGTAGAAAGCGAGAACGTTGGCACAAGACATTAAAACGTCCCTGAACTTATTCTGACATCTGGCAGAATTGCCCCCCCACAAAAGATTGGTTATCACATAGCCGAAGTTCCTTAAATACTGAACTCTCTCTGTGACAATTGAGCAAATTCCTCTGCAGATGAAGACTGTAAGATGTGGTTGAATGCCCTTGAAAAAGCTAGTTAGTGAGTTGAGATTGTCAAAGAATTTAAGTGTCTTATTTGATGTTTGGGAATCTAAGGTTTTGGGGAATGGTTTAACATTGCTGTGTTGTTCTGTACATTACTTCCTTCTATGTTTATTCCTGTTGTCTTAAGTCAGCCGTTGTCAATCGGAGTCCGTCTTTGTATGCCTGTACTGATCAGAAGGAAGCACAAGACTAAATGTCAGTTTCAGTGGACTCTTCTTGTTGGTGTTTTGTGGTCACTCCAGTCCTTCACAGTCGATGCTGTTTACTTGTTACTCGTTACCGTTCGCCGGTTTCATTCTCACCAGGCCCTTTCAAGGGGAGGACAGATTTCTCAAAGCTGGGGGGACGGCAGACTGTACGATCATCTCAGTCATGACAAATCAACACAACCATCCCCATTCAAGCTGAGCTGCCAGTGCATGCATCATTTCCCTTTAATAACACTGTGTACAGTAATGTTCCCGGCAGCGGGGTGAAGAGAAAATTGATGCTGTCATTTTGTCAAATGGCTTCCTTTCCATCACCGCCGCTGGAACATACGACCAGAGAAAATGCAATGAAAGAGAAGAGATTGATATGTAAAGATACAGGAAATTACATTTTCACCCTCCCCCCCAAAAAAATTCAATCATTTCTACTTTAAATAATAACCTAAAGAAATCCTGCACATGATTGGTGACATGTTGGGGGTGATAATATTGTGCTCTCGGTTCATGTTTTACTTGTTTGTCACAGAATTTGTACAATAATGGTTGTTAAAATGACGTCTTAGGGGATATGCAATGACAATACGTAGGTAGAGAACATGTAAATAGGAACGTTGATGTTGTGTGAAATACTTGAAATCCCTTTAAGTAGTTGTCCTTGAATGTGTTAAAGCCTTGTCTTGTAGAGGCGACCTCATACTCCTCATGACAGGATCAGGATAGGCTATAAAATGCATGTACAATGTAATGAAGCACAGTGTAGCCAAGGACCCGAGAGTATTTCTAAGTGCCTGAATACTTCTCTCACCATTTTATTTTTTTATTTACGACGTCCTTTCTCCACCTCTGGTCTTTGTTCCGAAACCTCTCTTAGTTTAGGACTCTCACTGTTTAGTGGATTTAGGTTCATTTTGCAACTTAGAAAAAAATAAAAAATAAATCAACCATGCTGATGTAAAGAGCTGTTCTGAGATTATACTGTACCATATCACAGATTTCCGTGCACAGACAGGGTGTGATAGACGCAGTTGAGGATGAAAATGTTAGCACTGAATATCATGGTTGTGTTGTAATGGCATGACATAAAGCAGATGAAATAAAGGAGGTATGCATTGGTTCATGGTATATTTTCTTTCTCTGTTGATTAAAAAATACACAGCTTTGGGCAATAAACGAGTGATAAATTACAGGTATGTGATAGCTTTGGTGTAACACCATGTCTACATAGAACATCCGTAGACTGTGTATAAGAAGTGGACGTAGTCACCGTGACATCCCCCATCAGTTTTGGGACTGCTGTTTTGAAGCCTTGAGTTGGGCATTTTGGACGTCGCCATCTTGGTTTTTTGCAACCAGAAGTGACACGAGAGGGTGGAGCTAAGTACAACCGAACGCGGAATAAGACAATTTTAGGCGACCAAAAAGTTACAATTAACTTTGATGAACTGAAAACACACTGTGAAAGGGTTAAAGCTGTAAGACGAAAACACGGACAACTCCCAGACTGGACAACGCCGTGGTAGCGACCTGTCAATCACGAGGTAGCCACGCCCTAAAGCATCCCCTGCTTTATGGTCTATTTGACTCTAAATGGGACCATAATTTACTAAATGAACATCATTCTGTATTGAAGAAGACTTGAAACTAGAGATTGAGACCATGAACTCATGTTTACAATGTTTACTGAGGTAATAAATCAAGTGAGAAGTAGTAGGCTCATTTTCTCATAGACTTCTATACAATCAGACTTCTTTTTTGCAACCAGAGGAGTCGCCCTCTGCTGGCTATTAAAAAGAATGCAAGTTTAAGGCACTTCTGCATTGGCTTCGGGACAGGTCTGACTGCAGTCGCGGAGCGGCGTTCCTGTAGAGTTTGACAGGAACGCCTGCTGTTTTGACTGGTTCGTGTGTTATAGGAAAGCCAACCAACGTTTCGCTACCAGCCTCATTACATTATTAGCATCAATTAATGTTGAATTACTTGCTAGAAGCTAACTTTGTTAAGCGAGCCAGCTAGGAAGCTTTGTTAAGATCAAATTGGTACAAATGACCTACAGTATGTTAATGTAACACAGTTAGTTAGCTTAGTTTGCCCCACTTGTTTCATCAATGTCATATATAATGGTATAATGATTTAAGAATTTGACAAAAAATGAGTTAAATCATACTTAGAACCGAATGCATAGCCACTGATTTGACTGACGTGAACAGGAAAATAAAGTTACTGGGCAAAAAACAGTCTGCAGCTACGTGGGCGTTCCTGTCATGCTCTAGGTTGCCTTCTGGTCTGGTTTCTCGCTCTCTTGGGTTGAAAATAAAGCTGTTCCACTTAGCGCTCCCCCTAGAGGCCTGGAAAACTTCCGTTGGGTTGACTGGTTAGGTAGCGTTTTCAGTTTTCTAAGATCTGTTATATACCGGCTGAATAACGTGATCATAACCCGAGTTTAGTTGACCTCCACAGACCAGTTCACTTACTGGTGAAACAAGTCTAACCATGAGTTAAACTGACTACAAGAAACATTTTAACAATTTGAAAAGCCTCATTTTCTCTGTGTCATAAAGGTCATAAAGTTGTGTGTTTTTCCATACAGTGAGGACGACGGGTTCGTATTTAAATCAGGTTTACTTTCTTCATCGCAATCAGAAACCAATATTTCAGCTTTGAGATTGATGAGATGCAGATTTGTATAGTTAGTAGTGTTTATTTATCCACGGCGACATCATAACAGGAAATATGTGTCATTAAAACGCTTGTTATATAATACAAGTTCAGCGTCACATGTCACACACATCTACTAATGAGTGAATTTAAATGAAACCTATTGGCCGTGGATATTTATAGTTTGTAACATGAATATGATCAGTTAATTAATACAGCCACGGGCATGTTAATTAGGGAGCTTTAGAGGTGCTGGTGGCAGATTTTGTTTCCTTTGGACAGAACCAGTTCTAGCTGTTTCCCGTGTTTCCAGTCTTCCAGCAAATTGTTATGTAAGAAAATGATGTTTTACAGAAATATTTGAGCCTCTGTGGACATCACACAGTCTAAATAACAAGCTGCCTTTTAATTGAAATGTCCATCAAGAAGGAGAGAACATTTTTAAAACAATGTCTTTGTCCACAACCTGAAATTGAATTTAACACAATGTTCTCCCCGTAGGCTGTTGAAAACACACCGGTCTTCAGTGTGAAATAAAATGAAAATGAATGTGCTCTAAAAGTCAACTCTGTCGGAGGATTATTCAAAAGCTGAATCATTTGAACAAAAACATATTCAGTCTGCAAGTGTTGGAGATGGTGACCTTCAGAGACATGAAACAACGGCGCACTGTGTCCTTGGATAAAACAGGAAGTAAAGGACTTTCTGTATTATTCAGTTTTCCATTTAAGTTGAAGAAAAAATTGTGCTTGTCCTTACTTTATCTCTAATTCCCTCTGAAATGAAGCTCATAAACGCCCCTTCCTCAGCCAACAAGATAAGAGCTTGCATTCACCTCTCAGGAGAAATTCCACTCCTATGTTTTAATTTTCTTTTGCCTCATTGCAGGAAGCAGAATATGTTCTTCTATCTTTTTTTAATTGCACTTCAAAACATTATTTTATATGAAGCCTGCCATTTTCTGCTGGTCCACAGGGATCTGTTTATCTTCATGCAAACCCTGACTTAGACTTCGAAAGCCTCGTCTGAGAGTAAGAAATCTAAATTAAATGAAAGACTAATTCTTCATACAGAATGAGAAAAAGAAGTAAAGCGTGACTATGTACGGACTCTTAAAGTTTATGTTATCATCCTCCAAGAGAGGAAATATTTGATCTGTATGTTCCCACATTTCTTGATGATGCATATTTACATTTTTTTGTCCTATCATGGCCACTCATTTGTTTGAGGCAGCTGCCTCTTTTTATTGAATTTCCCTGCAACAAATCAGAGATTAATATTGAATACAAGGAGCTTTCCCTGCTCGTGGCAGCCATGTGAGCCAACATTGATCACTTAAATATGTCAATAAGCTGTAGAGTCGATCTCCATCACCCTGATTGACTCATATGATTCGTACAAATGTGTGGGGAAGAACGTAATGAGCACACGTAGAGAGCTGATGCATGCTGGTAATGTTAAATCCATACCATGTATTACAATTAGGCAGATGTTTTGCTTTGCTAATAGGCTGATATTGCCCTCATTATATTATCTTATTATAAATTAGCCACTTACTATCAGTCATGATTTAAAGGGATAGTTTGGGTGTTTTGAAGTGGGTTTGTGTGAGGTACTTCTCCATAGTCAGTCCCCAGTTTGTAAAAACAGAAAGGAGTTACTGCACGGAAGCACGGCGATGTACTGCTGTGGACGGAGACGCCAGAAAAATATATTTTAGCCACCTAAAAGAAAGGCCCACCTAAAAGATCAAAATCAGTTTAAGAGTACGCTATATTTAGTTTATTTTTATCTGCACTTTATACAGTCTATGTTTCCGACAGGGAACTGAAGCCGTTGTCTATGCTCTCGCCAAAGCCACCAGACCTCGATCGGTTAATTTGTTTGTGTTATTGTGTGACTTTGGCTAGTTCTGATTCACCAAAGTCACACAACCCCCACTTCAAAACATTCAAACTATCTCTCCAGCATAGATAGATGTGACAGAAGATACATATTTAGCCATGGTCTGTCAGGCCACCACTTTGGTCCAGACTGAAATAAATATTCCTATTGGATGGATTTGATTGAGATTGAAATGTCTCAACAACTATAAGATGTATTGCCATTATTTTTGGTACATACATTCATGTTCCCCTAAGGTTGAATTGTCATAACTTAAAATAAATCAAATTATTAGATGCTGTAATGATATACAAAGTGATCAGGGATCAGTGTCGTAGTCACCAAACCGAGACCGAGTCAAGACCAAGACCAGACCGATGCAAGTCCAACACTGCATGACACACTTAAAATGAAATATTGAAAGTGCAAACCATATAGACACTCCTCAAATGGATCTGAAAGATCCACTTTTCCATAAAAACTCCCACAGAAAACATTTTTTTATTGTCGTATATACTGTATATGTGTATATGTATAAGTGAAAGATGAGACATTTCTTGATAAAATAATCTAAAGTCATTGCAGAGATGAATTTTATGTGTGTGTTTTTATGAGCAATCACAGTAATAATGTTAACACAGGCAATTTCGTGAAATCCCATCGTGATAAAATCCAGAGTCTTTTTTCTTGTCTGAGACCGAGACAAGACCGAGTAAAAATGTGGTCTGTCCCGAGACGAGACGGAGACCTTCAAAAAGTGGTCTTAAGACCAAGACCTACACTGATATAGATGTGTATAATATACTGTATATATCTAGAGGCACAAGATGCATATTAAAACACTGTGACTCACTGACTCCGTGATGTGATACATGAGGTCAGGTGGTGAAACAGTTGCAGCCTCCATCCATCAATGGTGGCTGACATGAGCTGGCAAACAGTGATTTCACAGACTGGACACAACTGTCCACTGACAGAATGAGACTGATTATGAGTGTGCTGTAACATAATTACATTACACCCAATGTCAGTTTATTCATCATGATGGAAGTTTGTGTTATATTTATTTTAATGCTGTCTTAATTACGACTAAAGAAGAGAAAGCACTGCAGAATGAGCCTCCCTAGAAAACATTAGTTCTCTCTGCATTTCTTCTCCATTTTATGGACAGTAAAATTGGACAGTCAGGATGAGTATGTATATTTGCCAAATGTGGTGAGCCACACTGGAATTTTAAAGTGCAGAACTTATCAGAATAGATAATAACATAACAACTTAAAACTCAACATAACATGTGTGCATAACATGTTACATTGCAGTATAAAATATAATAATGACAGCAAAAGCATCCCATGCATGCAAGTAGACAGACTGATAGCTTCACTGGTGAAGAAGCTCCTTCTGAAAGGACTTCTTAGTGCTTAACAATACAGTCTGTGTAATGGCAGTGAGGTGAAGCAGTGAGGGCAGTCCACAGAGTGGGCAGTGTGGTATGCAGGTTTCTTTATAATGCAGAGTGACCCAGACAGCACTTTGAAGATGGATCTCCTCTAGACTCTGGAGGTCAGTAGCAACCATTTTCCTCATGTGGCAGACGACTGCTTCAAAGGATGTGAGTTACTGCGGCCAGTAACATCACTGTACAAGCTACCGGCAGCTACAGTATACCACCTTTATAGAGACTATATAGCAAACTGCTATCTCATGTAACATCTTCACTGGAAGGATATTATAGTTTTCACCAACTTCATATTAGTGATAACTACAAACATTAAACACCTATGCACATATTTTAACAATCGGAAAGCATATACTGAATGACTGAGTAAATACAGACAACACACTGAACATGGATGGATTTCTGAACAGGCCTACCGGGCACAGGCCCGGGGACCCGAGGGGTCTGAGGTTCAAGAGACACATATTTCCACAGAGAGACATAAAGTAACCACAAAGAGACAATAAAACCACTACAAAAGACTACAAAGAGACACAAGATGGCAACAAAGAGACACAAGATGATGACAAAGAGACACAAGATGATGACAAAGAGGCAGAAGACGACTACAAAAACATACACAAGATGACAACAATGAGGCACAAGACGACTACAAAGAGACACAAATTGACCACAAAGACAAGCAAAACAACCACAAAGAGACATCAACCCCTACAATTGACTACCAAGAGACACAAGATGACAACAAAGAGACGCAAGATGACTACAAAGAGACACAAAGCAACCACAACGATGTGCAAAAC
Organism: Sebastes umbrosus; assembly: GCF_015220745.1. NCBI lineage: Eukaryota > Metazoa > Chordata > Actinopteri > Perciformes > Sebastidae > Sebastes > Sebastes umbrosus. The sequence continues at coordinate 6,726,751 of NC_051283.1, forward strand.
AACCACAAAGAGACGCAAAACAACTACAAACATACACAAAATGACAACAAAGAGACACAAGACCACTACAAAGAGACACAAAACCACTAAAATTGACTACAAAGAGACACAAGATGACAACAAAGACACACAAGACAACCACAAAGAGACACATGATGACAACAAAGAGACACAAGACGACTACAAAGAGACACAAAGTTACCTCAAAAACATGCAAAACAACCACAAAGAGATACAAAACAACTACAATTGACTACAAAGAGACACAAGATGACCACAAACTGACGCAAGACAACTACAAATTGACACAAAGAGACACAAGATGACCACAAAGTGACGCAAGACAACTACAAATTGACACAAAGAGACACAAAACAAATACAAAGAGACAAAAATCTACTATGACTACAAAGAGACAAGATGACAACAAAAGACATGCAAAACAACCACAAAGAGACACAAATCCACTACAAAGAGACGTAAAATGACTTTTTTAAAGTCATTATTATTATCATGTTTTATCTGCAAAATTAAGGTGAATTAGTTTCCAACAAGTGCACAAAAGACTTCCAATATTACAGAATAAAAATAATAGTGTCGGAGGTCAGAAACCGACCCAGGATGGAATTCAGAGTGGTTTTATTGCTCTTTGTCTGGCAGCCTTGATTCAGTGCACACAGTCAAAAGGGTCTCACAGCTTTGAACACTGTTGTGGTCACATTGAAAATATGCTTCTAAGATTTGTTGAATGGCTTCAGCGTCTGCCTGCGCTGCTTCCACCTGACTGCATTTTATCTGAGTATTGTGTTTTGACATGATTATTATCAATTCATTGCCTCTGTTGCAGTCTGCCTTTCTGCGCCGTCTACAGTAATATATTAAGCAGAGCTCAGAGGCAGCACACCCAGTGTGCTTTAGAAATGGACAATATGGACCATGTGGAAATATTTCTGTGTTGATAATGTAATGAAGCGAGCACTTTCCTCTCACACAAATCATTACCTCTTGGCCAGATTACTCAGCTCGTGAGGAATTGTTAACTTTAGGACAGAAAAATATGCACTCATTTGTATGATTATCACAATGCACAAGCGGTTTAATTAAAAACGTTTTTTTTTTTTACATAATTGCTGCCATTCATTTGAGATGACAAACTTATTATTCCAATGATGTCTATCTTGATAAACCATGCAGGTGGTCCTGTTACTGCTTGTGATTCTACATTAAATTTTCCTTTTCACTTATAATAATGTCTTTTGGGGATGTGATTTTGATAACAATTATCACATAAACCCAATTATTACACGGTGCCTAATCATCTTATATGCATTCGAAGTTTTTGTGTAATGTAACAACGTTTTTGAGAACATTAAAGCTGCATTTATACATTTTTGGACACCAGGAGGCAGAAAAACATCAAAACAAGCAGAACGGTACACAGTTAAAGTTGTTATGACTAACATGCTAAAGACAGGCGAAGTCCCGCCCCTTCTGGTGGACCACCGTGGGACCTTATTTTCGGAAATAATATATACGGAGGTCAACAGCGAGAGACAAATATTTTTTGGGATCCCGTTTGGAAGGAATCACACATATGATGTTTATCAATTTAAAACATAATTTTGCAAGTCAAGAAAGTCTGCTATTTTTATCAGCCGGGAAGTGAAAGAACTTGCGAGACCCGTTGCAGGTGTGAGTTCAACCCAGTACAAAACACACAGGCATCGCAGCTTCAACGAGAGAGACGTCACTTACGTAACTTTTGGGTGTGTCGTCTTTCTAATTACGTATCTTCACAGTCTGATACTTCAACAGTTTTACAACAAACTGAGACTTTCTTGACTTGCAAAATGATCTTTTAAATTGACAAACATCATATGTGTGATTCATGGAGCAATTCAAACAGGATCTAAAAGATATTTGTCTCTCACCGTTGACTACCGTACATATTGTTTCTGAAATAAGGTCCAATGGGGTAACTAAATAACGATCCCAGCTTACACTGAATTCTAGCGAGGAAAAACTGGCATGGTCCCTTGACCTCTGACCTCAAGATATGGGAATGAAAATGGGTTCTATGGGTACCCATGAGTCTCCCCTTTACAGACACTTTATGATAATCACATGTAGTTTGGGGCAAGTCATAGTCAAGTCAGCACACTGACACACTGACAGCTGGTGTTGCCTGTTGGGCTTGACTTTGCCATGTTATGATTTGAGCATATTTTTTTAATGCTAAATGCAGTACCTGTGAGGGTTTCTGGACAATATTTGTCATTGTTTTGTGTTGTGATTTCCAATAATGAATATATACAAACATTTGTATAAAGCAGCATATGTTGATAAGAGTATTAAACATTTGACAAATCTCCCTTTAAGGTACATTTTGAACAGGTACAAAATGTGTGATAAATCGTGATTAACTATTTCAATCGACTGACGGCCCTGATGGTTTCATGCTGCACTCTTACAGTTGGTGTCAGCATTATGTAAAACTGAGGTGATGCCTGTGGAAACATCTGTGTCAAGTCTGAGGAGATGAGGCCACAACGACTCCCACCATGCTTCTGCTTTTACCTCTGCTGCTGCTGCTGCTATACTGTTTTTAACACTACAAACATGCTTTCTCCTTCATATGAGGTCACAGCTCTTCTTCTTGCATTGTTGTACAGTATGTGGGTTGACCTGGAGGAGCCTGCGCTGCCGCACGCCTGTGAAGACAATCTGTTTTTAGTCACTTTCACACCTGATGACTGTCGACACTCACTTGTTTCTCTCACTCCTTCAGCGTTCATTTCCTCAACTCCCCCGAGGCTGTAGGTAAACTGGGAGGTGCGAAACCTCATTAAGTATAACAGAAAACACTCGCTGTTGTATTAACTCGCTGCACTTTGCGAAGGAAAACGTGTCATTTTGTGTAAATGCACAATGGCATGTACTGTAGGAGAAGGAGCCAAGTTATGTCCCCTGTTTACTGTATTATTGAGGGAACGATCAGAGGGGTGTGCAGCCACGGATGTCACCAATCTGGGAATGATGCACCTCCTGACCCTTGAGGAATCATATGCGTGTCTGCAGATGAGTCACAAGAAGAAATATGCACTTGCTTCCTTTTATGTTTCCACCATAATCAAAGTGATCTTATACAGCTTTGGCATTCCAGCATTGAAATCTGATCAAACATGTCGGATTTTCGTTTCTGATAAACACAGCTAATGAAGGCACGTAAGTGATGAAGGAAAACTTTGGAAATGTGCAGAAAAAGTTTCAGACTCTGGATCTTTGAAGCCCTCTAAGATGTGTTTTTCCCTATTGGTGAGTCTCCAGTTGATTCATGGACAGAGTAATCAAAGCGGACTTCCACTGAAAAACTCTTTGTTTTGGTTGTGCTTGGTGAAAAGCGGATGCCTCGTGTTATTACCTTGAAAGTTTCTGTATTTGCAACCATCTCACAAAATCTCTGCAGCCTCTTCTCCTGTAGGATTGAGTAGGTGGTTTCAAAGAAATCCCAGTTTTTATGCAGAAACTCACTGAAGCTCTGGTTGTTTTTCTTTCGTTTTCAGAGTGGAGGGAGTCATGGAAAAAAAATGTCATATCCAATAAAATGTAGAAAAACAAGCAGGGCTTTGTGAAGGACCCGGTTATTCTGACAGTTACCATCTGGCCAATACTCCTGTTCCCACACGTCCTCACACCAAAAGAACAGAATAGGTTGTTTGCCAATGACTCCCAAAAGAACATATATGACCATTGGAGAGCACCAGTGACAGACGCACGTTGTGAAACGATCACAGTTTTAAACACGTGGTTATGTACGTGATAAATTAAGTATGTTACACATGTGACGTACGCTATTTAAGTAAACTTATGTATGTCTGTAGTTAAAATAAATCAACGTTGTCTTTTGGTTTCACACGGCACATGAGCAGCGGCCTTCTCGGTGAAAGTCCTTCTCTTAGTTTGACCCATCCATCCGCTCCGACCACCTTGCTACTTGGACTTTTTTGCTCAATATACTACGTCACTAGCCGGCAATCTCTGGTTCTGAAAAGTGAAGCCAATGCAGAAGTGCCTTAAACTTGCATTCTTTCTAACAGCCAGCAGGGGGCGACTCCTCTGGTTGCAAAAAGAAGTCTGATTGTATAAAAGTCTATGAGAAAATGAGACTACTTCTCACTTGATTAACTACCTTAGTAAACATTGTAAACATGAGTTTATGGTCTCAATCGCTAGTTTTAAGGCTTCTTCAATACAGCATGATGTTCATTTAGTAAATGATGATCCCATTTAGAGTCAAATAGACCATAAAACAGGGTATGCTTTAGGGCGTGGCTATCTTGTGATTGACAGGTCGCTACCATGGCGTTGTCCGGTCTGGGAGTCGTCCGTGTTTACGTCTTAGAACTTTAACCCTTTCACAGTGTGTTTTCAGTTCATGAAAGTTAATTATAATATTTTGGTCGCTTAATATTCAGCGTTCGGTTGTACTTAGCTTCACCCTCTCGTGTCACTTCTGGCTCCAAAAAACCAAGATGGCGACGGCCAAAATGCTGAACTCGAGGCTTCAAAACGGCAGTCCACAAACCAATGGGTGACGTCTCGGTGACTATGTCCACTTCTATACAGTCTATGTACGTCACCTAACTTCCTCCTTTGCTCCATAATTACTACGGCTGCTAGAGGTTGCTGCCTAACAATAAAAGCAAAAGCTGCTCGTACAGATGACCTATACAGCCATTTTGTTGGTTGAGGATGGTCTGTCCTGTTCCCATCTCTGACTTGCTGAGCAGTTTCCCTGTTTTATACTGCTACATTGCATACTATAGACTACCTGTGAATAAAAACAGAACAAAACAGAGAACTATAAAGGGCAGTCGGAGAGTGCAGACCTCTGCCAAGGCTGTTTCCATAAGTGAAAAATGATGCATGTATCTGCCCTGTGATTCGGATCCGCTCCAAAATTGAATGGGTTCTTCCTTGGCCTATGCTACACTTTTCTGAACCGAAAACATAACCTCCTTGGCGGAGGTAATTACTTGTGCTTGCTTTTATTTGTAACTTTGGAGGCTTGTTATAGCTGAGAGCTTTCATGCAGGAAAACAGTGAGTTTGTTTCAGTCCAGATTTGTGTGTTGTGGTATATGCTCTGATACATCATTTAACTTTGATTGATTTCAGTGACAAATATGGGTATTCTCACATTTAGTATTATATCGCTTATTATTATTACACTCATGTCAACATATACACATGTATATGTATATCATACGTCAATATATATATATGATAAAAATTGAGCTTATTGAAGGTTCAGTAATATCCTTTTTCCACCAAAATTAGCGCGCATTTTACAATGATTAGTGAGGTAAAATTACTGTTTCTGTCAATGGAGTCTGGCAGCTTTAAGGAGAGCATATGATATCTGTTTCTTTTCACATTTAACTCGGTGAATTAAGGGTTTATTTCGACCAAACCAGAGTTGGTGATTGTTGGAAAATTGGTAAGAGTAACCAAGACAGTTTTGATGAGTTTTATTTTGTTTCTATCAAGTTTGAATGAAGTGTGTTTCGATGATGTGGGAGGTAAAATTACTGTTCTCTGACTGGAGTCTGGTGGTTTTAAGAAGAGCATAGTAACGGCATGTTTTGTACATTAATAAATTATTAGAATTGTGCAAATCCCTGATGATTTTATTTATTATATACTGTATGCACTTCAATGTGTCCACCCGGTGTCATGTTTCCATCACTGCCTGGTTCTGCCCGTTAAAGGTTTCTGTCTGTTAAAGGGACATTTTTTCTTGCCACTGTCGCACCAAGTGCATGCTCATGGGGGGGTCTCTTGTTGGGTCTCTAAATTATAGAGTACGGTCTAGACCTGCTTTATATGAAAAGCGTCTTGAGATCACTTCTGTTATGATTTGACGCTATATAAAAATAAATGTTATTATTTCAATATACCATAAATACCCAAATACTACAGCAGAGTCATTTGTCCTGGGAATTAATGCAGATTGTAACCTTTCCCACAAAAGACAAGAGCCAGATGTTAGTGGGTGTTGGGGGCTTTTTTGTCCATTCGAAAAGAGGCTTTATTCCCACTCTCCCACCTGTGCTCTACTCTTATGTTCACCACTTCCTCCTAGTCAAAGCTGTTTCTCGTTCCCTCTCATTTTCCTTCCTTTCATCCTCCTTTTCCTCTACGATCCACCTCAACTCCCTCCTAATCATTCAATCAGTAAACAGAGCACATTCACCATCCTATATGTTCTCTGTGTGTACCATCCAGCTGTCTGTGTGTATCTTGCTGCCTGCAGCCTGCAGCATGTGGTTGATTCATTCACCAAAACCAGCATCAAGACTCCAAAAAATGTCCTTTGAAATCATGTTTAATTTAAAATACAATCCTTCCTAACATTGTGACTCACTTTTATTCATGCTTCTTATTTTTACAATGATTACGTAATGTGCGTCACTTTGCTCGCATTTCTGTACCATGTGGCAACAGATGGGGCAAATCTGTGCTCTGGTTATCACATATGAACAAAGAAGAAAAAAGACTGTACACACACTATACACAATCACCACATGCAGGCCTTCCCGTCTGCTCTCCTCGCTGTTCATATGGGATTTTTTTTCAGTTCTTCGTGGAGGCTGATAAATGCAGAAGCTGCTCAGTAGCTCTTGCTTACTTGTCTTGAAACTAATGTCTAAAGAAAGAAGTATAATTCCAACCTCGGGGCTGGGAATTTTCACTTTTTCAGTAATTGGACTTCCCACACTGAAGCACATCAGCCTGGAGATAAAAGTGAGGAGGAAGAAAAGACTAAAATCTCCCCGAATAATGGATGTGTTCAATTATTTCTGAAAGAAGTCTGGAATAGGACAGTAGTTATTCAAGGAAGACCCTTTGTGGGGTTCTTTTTTGTGTTCAACACCTCAGTGTGCTAAGCTTTTCTGAGTTTTGACGTGAACTGAATCTCTAAGTTGATGGGAAAAGGTTGTGACTGTAATAGCGGCACACAGCTCGTGGCTTTGTGTTATGGTGGATGGGAGATGAAACAGAAATGCACTTTCAGATGGAAAATAATGATGACAATGAGGCTTTTATGTCAAACTCGCAGGAACATCAAAGAGAGCAATGCCAGAGGAATGTGGAGCCAGATGTGAGCGCTGGTGACTAATGTATTCACACATGCAGGAAATGGAGTATATGGAATATTCACACATATGCACAGTGTAATGGCTGAACAAAGACAAAACTGAGCTCGTAGTTTTTGGAGCCAAAGAGGAAAGATTAAAGGTTAGTGTTTACCTACAAAAAAAGCACGGACCAAGCCAGAAATATAGGTGTAGTCATGGACTCTGACCTGAGTTTTAACAGCCATATTAAGACAATTACAAAGACAGCCTACTATCACCTAAACAATATAGCAAGAATTAAAGGACTGATGTCTCAGCAGGATTTGGAAAAACTATGCCAAGAAAAATACAATGCATGTGCACCATATCCTCATACAACGGTTCATATGATATCTAATTTTTCATGTGTTTTCCTACAAATGTCCAGCACCTTTCACTCCAGTCTTTTCAAAATAAATTTCTGTCTTCACAGGAAACTACTTAGTTAGGTTTAGGAAAAGATCGTGGTTTGGGTTATTATAACTCCGGAAGTGGCGTAGCTTAAATACAAAATGTACCTGACAAATAAATCAGCGTTGACTTCTGGTTTCACGGGTCACGGGGTACGAATACCAGTCTCCTGGGCGTAAGTCTGGTGTTTTTTGAACCACCCCTCTACCACGACCTCCTCCCTACGCAGCGTTTGTTGCTTTTTATACTTCCTGGTTCACGTATTTGTGGGATATCTATGAATTACAGTGCATTACTTTTCATAAGTATAGCTACGAATGGTGTATGAGCACAGCCTGAAATGTAACACGGAGCCTTCGTTCATGTTATCAGTTACACTTGTGATTTTCCTGCTTAAAGCTCAGTAATGCTATTGCATGCTAAATTGTTGGCATAGAGCACCAAAACCAAAGACCTACGGAAAACATACGAATGATTTCCTGTAGCCTACATGGTTGCATCATGTAACAGTGATTTTGATCGGTGAGAAAAATCTGAAACACTGCATTGCACTGTAATGCACTCACTGCAGTAGATACAAATTCTTAGACATGAATCCCAAAACATTTAGCTTTCTTTTTAGATATTGTCTAAATATTTTTATGATGATCTCAGTTCTCCATGGTTTGATGCCCTTGGTTTTTTTTGTCCATCAAATGAACCAAAGAAATCAAGTTAACTGTCTGAAACATCCACAATAAAAGCACTTACGGCCTTTATCTTTGGCATAATAAAAAAGACCGGCATGCACTCTGTGTGGCACCTATAAAATATGAATGGAAAATGAAGTCCCCCTGCCTGTCTCTTGAGGTTGCGTAATATTAAAATGTTCTTTAAAGTGAGAGGGCCGTTGAGCTTGCTACAGGCCTCCAGCCTCCCTCGGCCTGCTCTGGGAGGAAGAGCCCACTTTCTTCTCCCTGCTAATGAGAATGCTGCAGGAGATGACAGGCGGCTCTTCCACCAGCTCCAATCATTATCTCTCTTTTCAGACACACCGACTATACACTGCGTGCCCATGTAGCTCATGCATGAGCGCATATGCACGCCCGCTCCCCGAGCCCCCTGCTACGAAAGGACAGTAAATAGAAACAGAGAATAAAATGAGCACTGAGCAAACCCACACTAAATTGGCAAAGGGACAATTGTTTGCTGCTGAACGGAGACAAACAGTGTTGATGAACACACAAGTTGTTTCAACATTTTTGCTAAATAATAGAGAAAAAATAAATACAGCATTTTGCATAAGTTGAGTTGTTTGACAATATCACGGCAGGCAGGTATATGACACCCTTCAGCCAATGAGATCCTAAACATCTGAGGAAGCAAATGACTTCCCTGATGATGAAATCAGAATTGTGCATAGACGCTGAATAATAATTCCATTATCTTCAATTTGAAATTAGATTCATAAAAAAGCCTATCTGGATCACAGATGGCTTTGTTATGTGCAGCCATTTCATCTCAGTGCTGGTATTAAATCTCACGCTTCTTCCATTCACTATACATTTCCATTCATTGTAATTCTTAACGCATGAGCTCAGTGGTTTATTGTATAACTAGATCCTTATTCACAAAATATATCAGACCCAGGCTTGTCGCATTATATTACACACACTGACACCTTGTGTGTGCATTGTGCCATAACTCGAGGACTAATAAGCAGCAGGGGGAGCAGCAGCAGGGATCTCTGTCATGACATATATTATATTTATAATAATAAACTTTATTTATATAGAGCTTTTCTTAACAAGGTTACGAAGTGCTTTCCAGAACAGCAGATACAAAACAGAGAGAGGGTAATACAACAACAATAGAATAAAATACAAGCAACAGAGGGATCATAAAAACTTAAAGGTGCAGTGTGTAGAATTTGGCAGCATCTAGCGGTAAGGTTGCAGATTGCAACCAACTGAAACTTCTTCCGTGTGCCAAGCTTGTAGGAGAACTATGGAAAACGTGTTTGGTTTGTCCCCAGGGCTACTGTAGAAACATGGTTGTCTGCTCTGTGAAGAGGACCCGCAAATAATATATTCCATTTCTCTCAATAGATCCCCATAAACACCACACACTGTTCCTTTAATTTAAGTTTTATGGTACTTGCACTTTACTTGAGTGCCTCCATTTTATTGTTCTTTATACTTTTACACCACTACATTTATCTAATAGTTAATAGCTTCTTTGAAGACCAAGATGTTACCAACAAAACATATGATCATCTTAAAAATTACAATGCGTTGTTATGGATTAATTCCCCAACAGTATATAAAGTAGTTATAATATCTCCATCTCTACTAGTAACATTAAAATGCTGCTTACACAGTAATGCATCAGCAACCCAAAATCCAATAAAATATCACTCTGACGAGCGCCATTCTGCCACGTGAGCCGTGTTTCCACCAAGAAGTTTCTGTTCATTTTAGTCCCTGGAACTACTTTTTTCCTTCAGCTCATTGTTGACTGTGTTTGTGGTCTAAATACCTGCGAAGATTAGGAAAATTAGTCCTCTGACGTGTGAAAAAGCAACATGGGATGAGGGCTGCTGGTGGTCACAGCGGTAAACCCACTCAAGCCTTAAAATGTCCCCAGAACTTAATTAAGACCCTGGTCCCTTTGGTCGAAACGCAATGAGGTCCTCAAAAGGTTCCTAGTTCCAGGGGAAAGTTCCTGCGGTGGAAATGGCGCCATAAGGACTATTTTAAGTGAATTTTTTTCTGCTGAAAATCCGCGATTACAATATGATTTACAAAAGACAAACGTAAAACAAAATACAAGAAGAATCAAGTGAACTGTGACTATTTAAAAAAAATTGCAGGATCAAAATGAGGACAGACTACTAGTAATGTATCACATAATAATAATAATACACTCAGTGGCCACTTTATAACTGTAAAATCAAATGCAATTCAATACAACAACTCAGTTATAATAAGTCTACTTTTACAGCGAGATACTAATGTCCCACTACAGGGTAATAAAGTGTAATTCAAACTGGTGGATAGGGGGAGAATAAAATATAATATGAGGCCAGCTGGCAACCAGCATAAAGGCATTAACAGAAAATGTATAAACAAATATTTCACATTAGAATTGAATAAAACAATAAAACAGGCAATAAAATAGAACGAAGTAGCACTAAAGGAAGAAATATGCTCATCAAACATATGAGCACACTGTATTGGCCATTTCGGGTACCAAATATTTGTCAAATAAAAACACATATCTCTATCTAATTTGTATTCTGGTGGCAACACATGTTAATCTGCTGTAAATATGTAAACGATATGAAGCTCTATTAACAAAAAAATCCTTTCACTTTATTACTGTAAAACCACAGTGGACAAAAGAATATTAATCAAGCCAAAAATTGCTGTTTATTATCAGTGTAATTATATATAATTTACAGTCATTAAGTATTTTCAACCGTTCCACCATCTGCAACAACAGCTCAATCAATTGCACACATAATGACACTGAGCAACACAGATGGCCCCATGTAAAGCCTGAGTGTACGTCAGCTGCCAGCTTCATATAATGTGATGCGACATGCTCATTTTCCTCTTTGCCACACTCCATTTCATTTGATTTCACACAGCCAGAGGTTGTAGTGATACGTATATGCAGCTCAGAGCAGCAGCTCTGTGCATTGATTTTACCGCTGCCTCGCGTAGGATGGTTCGTGTCTGCTGTGCTCTTTGATAGAAGCAAAACACCCAGAATACTGTGCAGCACGCTGTACATCGACTGTATCTTCTGCTCTGTATGTCAGTCAGTCCAACACCAGAGTGATATATCTTAACTATAAAATAGATTGATGGATTAACACTCACACACAGTCATTGTAGATTTACTGTATGAAACACTGTGCTTATCTATGTTTATTTTTATATTATAGGCTGTGCACTTCAGCCTATACCATATTTCAATGCAGTGTTGGACCAAAAAAGGTGCCGTACCCTATTTCAGTGTTGCATGACATGATCATTGCATGTGTCTTGGATATATTTATATTTTCACAAATATCTTGGTAATATATCCCACTTCAAATGTATTTTTGTATGCATTTCATTACAATACGTCATACATTTCCACAGTTTGTTCATAGATCTACTTTTTATATAGCTATTTATACAAACCAAATTGCACACAAATATAATATTGCACATATGCTACAATGAAACCACCTGAAAGTAGGATATCTGTTGGCCTACAGATTAAATTAGATAATAAGAAGGAACACCAAAGGCAATTCCATATAATGTATGGGCAAGACTGCATTTTTTTTTAGCTCCAGTGATGCAGTCACATCAAATGTCACCTTGAAGTAGGCTACAGTGTGTCAAATCAACATAAATTGAGTGAAAACTTATTTATATATGGCGTTACACAATAATGATTAAAGGTACTCATGTGGACAAAAAATGACATCTTTTTACACTATATGTCTGTTGCATTTTTACATCTCTGATATATTGTTAATCTTTAATCATATACTGCATTGTGTAATAATTGTTTGTTTTTGTGTTTTGTATTGAGAGTGCCTTGGTACAAGCATTTCACTGTATAGATTCCTGTGGTTCCTATTATAGATGACAATACAGTTGAACTTAAACGTAGAACAGACATTCATGATCATAAAAGGAGAATGACTTTGGTGACTTTTTCTCTAGCACCTGCAACAGGTCCACTTCTCCAACACTTTGGTTCATGAAAAGATACCCTTTGAGATTAAGTATTTTTTCCCATAGGCAGATCTGTCCAAAAAAGCAACACAATATGAGAATGCATGAAAAAATTAATTGTAAATTGTATGTAATGTAAATATCCTCTAGATGGCACTGTTGACTGTCTCATTTCCCAAGAGACAGAAAGTGTTTTGCACACTTTTAGTGCTGTACACTCTACACTGTTGTATAGATTAGATAGATAGATAGATAGATAGATAGTAACTTTATTAATCCCGAGGGAAATTCAAGTTTCCAGCATCACAGTTCCATAGTGCAAAATATGTTAGTAAAAAGGCAGTAAAAAAGTTAGTAGTGTAGAGTACAAAGTAAAAAAATATATACCAGATATAAAAATACAAGGAGATGAAGAAAACTGTTAAAAGTGAATATAGTGCAAGGTAACAACTGTGATACACGACTATTAAAAAAGTGAATATAGTGCAGAAGAGACTGTTAAAATGAGTATAGTGTATTATTATCTTAGTTAGTTAGTTAGTTATCATCAGAGGCAAATGTAGACATCTGCCAGTCTTTATTCTAAGTCTTTATTTATTTAAAAAAGTAAATAAACAGCTGTATTCATCACAAACTGGTTGAATTTAGTTGGTGTTAACTTATGTATATTTGCATCAGGACGTTCTATTCAAATCTCGCGATAGCATCAGTCGGTATTCTCCAAGGAGAGCTTACGCATTTTGCTTTGACGTTCTTGCGTCAATCCTACGCCATTACGTCCAATAACGTGCGTATGATCCCGCTCGGTACAACTACTACTACTCTGCTGAGAGTTAGTTACTGTGAGTTGAGTGAATCTGTGAGGGACAATGTCGAGCGGAGAAACATCGGTTAGTGAACAGGAGGGGAACGGAGGAATAATGGGTGAGTTTACTCATATTTATTAAACATTTCCTCCTCCGTGTGTAAAGTTAAAACGTCAACTTGTTGAACAGTCTCTGTGTTGAGCCTCGCTGGCTGCTTTCACACCAGACTTCATGTAAAAACTAGGAGTTTAACGACGCGTCGCTTTACCGGAGCAGCGTCGCTCCGCACCGCGGAACATGTCGCAGTCTTCCGGTAGTTTAGTGTTTAATTAACTAGTTAACCTGCTTTAGTTTGGTCGCTACCACCACCACGCTGTGTTGTGGTGTTAGTTAAGGTTATTGTTAGATAAATGTGATACTTCAGAGTATAGAAAGTCGTGTGTAAAAGTCCCCTCGCTGAAAGGTTAGCTGTTGTTTGGTGATTTCGACGTAAAGTGTCTCTTAATGAGTTCTAGCTCAGTTTAATCTTCAGATTTATGAATGGAGTCTGGTGAGGAAGTCTCTAACTAACATTTAGCACGGCACCTTATCCTTTTAACCATAGTTGGTTTACACCATGGAGGATGTGTTATGGTACGAAGGCATTTCCTGTTTGTTTTTTTGTCATGCTCATAATTAGCTACGCAGTGAAGCCTGCTCATTGCAAGAGAAGTGTCTGCTGTTGCAATGAAGCTTCACATGGTTAAACTGGTATGTTATATAAGATTGGATAGCTATGTGAAAGTATATAAGTTAGCTACGTAGGTCAGTGTGTTATCCTCCCAGGTGGTAAAACAGGTCTGTCTGTAGTATTGAAAGCTGAAAACTTGTCAGCTAATGTAAATATGTTTTATTGATTTTCAAAGATTTTATCCCACAAAAATAACAGATACAAAACATGTATAAGTCAAACAAAATAGATGTCATTCTTCAGATCTGTTTACAAAGTTAAGTCCAAATTCCCTTCCCAACAAACCCATCCATAGGATCACAGGTTACAGAATACAATTAGGTGCATGAAGGAAAGATATACAATAAACAAAAGACAGTGGGGAAAAATAATTAGGAAAATAAATTATAAAATAAATAAAATAAAAATAAGATAAAGAGAGAAAAAAGAAGTGGGGGGGGGGGGGGGGGGCTGCTCACTACTGTAATATGACATTCATGTTTTCCACTCTACTCTTCGTCAAGGGGTTCCTGCAGAGTCATAAAAATCCAAAAAGGGCCTCCATATCTTATCAAAGGCTTGAGAGAAACGTTTCAGCGTGTATTTAATTCTTTCTAGTTTTAAGAAATACATAATCTCTTTGACCCAGTGAGAAAAGGATGGAGGAGTGCGTTGTTTCCATTTTAGGAGAATCAAACGTCTCGTAAAAGGAGTGTAGTAAAACCAATGACCACACAGGCCTTATCTGGTAGGCTAGCACTGGATTCCTTTGGTATTAAACCAAAGAGGGCACAACTTGGGTACAGGTCGAATTGGGTTCCAAACATCTCGCTAAAAGCTTTAAAAATACTTATCCAGAAGGTGGAGAGATTCAAGCACAGCCAGAACATGTGCATCAAATCTGCTGGTTCTTGTCAGCTAATGTGATGGTACATTAATAGATTATTTCCATCGACAGCCACAGAAATAATTCTGTATTTAGAACTTTAATGTTGACCAAGTCATGTATTTCATCCTGTTAAGTATGTGGGTAGTTAAAATAAGAACTACCTGACTCACAATATTCAAATCTAACTGGATGTGGTAGCCTCTCTCTATAACAAAGCCACACAACCATACACTTGCTTCAGTTTAACATGCCATCCACAAGAGAGGAGGAAGTACAAGTACATGCAGTGATTAAAGGCTATCATGGGAGTAAATTGGTGCTATCTTGCAGTCAGAGCCAAGTGGCATATTGTTTGTGCTGTTTGCATAGTGGCAATGACATAGCACAGATGGGCAGGTCAGGCATCCAGCCAGACAGAAAGAAGAGTGTCAGATGGCGTGGCAGTCAAATACCAGGGGGAAGTCTGTGGTGACGGAGTTGTGTGTGTGAGTGTGTGCTCTCAGTTTGTTCAGGTGTTAGTGTAATATAGTTTAGCGTAATTATTTCTAAGGGCATCAATTGGGGATAATCATTTCTCCATATGCAGTGAGAGGCTTGTACGTGGCCTATTTCAGGGTTGTAAGTCTGCAAACGCACCTCTGGTCTACATTAAATTGTCCTTATCTTCACAGTGATGTTAAAAAAAGACACATGCACAGTAGCAAAGAGAAAGTGTCACATCTGTTTTGGTCCAACTTTCAATAAATTTACTTATCTTTCTATGAATACAGATGAAGTCATCACTTTCACATTGTTTGCTCGGTTGCAAATAGAGAATAAATTTGTGTCAATGCAACGCTGTCGGCTTCAGTATACTCCAATGTGTGTTTTGAAATAGGCTGTAAATTGTATTTATGCTCAGGTGGCGCATGTCTTCACATCTGATTTTATACTACAGACTGAGATTAGACTTTGAAAATCACAAAATGAGACAACATCAGATCTATTTAGGGATGCATTGTATTGTGAATGTGTAGAAACTGTATCATATGAATAATTTCATGAATTTATTATGTGACTGACACAGTGACAAAATGGATATTGTGTAGGGGTGGGGGGAAAAAACTACATATGTGACTACATACGGGCTGAAAAATCAAACATTTTTCCAAAATAAAAGTCCCTATATGTGTATGATTCAACCTTTTTCCCATGTATAATATACAAATACACTTACCCCAGTGATATAATACATAACAACATCAGTTATGGGATTCAGGCAACGCTGCAGTGTGGGCTTAATAATAGCATTACAGCACCATAGTGTGTGAGACTGAGAAACTAGTGCACTGCACATGTGGGGGGAGAATCAATGCAAATTGCACGCAGGCTGCGGTGCTGCTGAGTTATGAAGCAGCTGCACACTGACAACGTGACTGAAAGGTGCACGGCACACAAGACGGAAACATGCACAGTGCAGGGTTACAGTTGAGCTGAACTCGGTGAATGGGAATGTTTTAAATCAACATGCTTCACAATCTAAAACTGCCTACTATTGTATATTTTCCAACTTATCACTTGTGTTCGACTTTCAGATATGACTTTTCACTAACATGTACTGATAGTTTCACACTCCTTTAAGTTAGGGATGCACCGATATCGGGCGAAACTGACTCAAATAACTGGATCAGGTATCGTGGTCTTAGTCGTTTAGTTGACTAATTGGTTGTTTTGGTCTTAGTCGACTAAAATTTCTTTAGTCGATTAGTCTATTTTTATGCTTCTTTTCATGCTGAATGACTTATTTCCAAGGAACTGCTGAGCACATCTTTGGTAAACACAAGATTTAAAGTGAAGCTTTGTGATTCTCGGTTACAGATCTGTCGATTAAATCAACTTATTGATTAGTCAACAAAATCGTAGTGTCGAGTGTTAGTCGACTAAGAATTTCTTTGGTTGAGGACAGCCCTAGTACATTATATACTGGAATTCCTATGCTTGCCATGCAGGGCAGGTAATGAGCCACACTAGTCCTACTAGTTCAGCTACCAGAAAAGTAACATTCATCACATCAGCAACAGCTGCCTCTGAATGTTTATCTTCGAGCATAACATTATGACATAAGCCAACAGTCTAACACCTGCTGATGAAAAGTGGCATCCGTCAGTGTAACACAGGTGGCGTGTTGTTTTTATGTGGCACACAGCCGTGACAAATGCCATCGTCAGTAAGAAGTCGGGGGTCTGTTCAAAATGTAACTTAAAGGGAGATTTGTCAAGTATTTAATACTCTTATCAATAAGGGATTATCATAAAGTGGGCATGTCTGTAAAAGGAAGACTCGTGGGTACCCATAGAACCCATTTTCATACACATATCTTGAGGTCAGAGGTCAAGGGATCCCTTTGAAAATGACCATGCCAGTTTTTCCTCACCAAAATTTAGCCTAACTTTGGAGCATTATTTACCCTCCTTTGCGACAAGTTAGTATGACATGGTTGTTACCAATGGATTCATTAGGTTTTTTTTAGTTTCATATGATGCCAGTATCTTCACTCTAGCTTTAAAACTGAGCCTACTACAACCTAAAAATTGCAAGTTGCGTTGATGTATTAAAGAAATTAGTGTTGTTAAAACAACATTTCTAACGAGTTATTATCGCGTTAACTTTGTCAGCCCTAGTAAATATACAAAAGAGAAAATAAGACAGGTCTCTTAAAATGAACAGTTAATTGGTTTCCTTTTTAGTTAAATCTACATTTTCATTGCATACAAAACAGTCAAAATTAAACCCATTTAGTGTCTTTAAGTGCCATATTACATTATGGATTTTAAATAAAAAAAAATTTGAAATGCAAAAAAATAAATTAAAAAGTTGTTAGCTAAAGTTTTAGCTGCCAAAAGCACACCAGCAAATAATGTTACCATGTGCCATATGCCAGTCCAACAGCAGCGACATACCACTAGACAAAGTTGTAGAGCTTAATCTATTAGTAGTCAACTATTAAATCAATTGCCAACTATTTTGATTATCGATTAATCGGTTTGAGTGATCTTTTACAAAAGAAGTTAAAATTCTCTGATTCCAGCTTCTCAAATGTGAATATTTTCTGGTTTCTTTACTCCTCTATGACAGTAAACTGAATATCTTTGAGTTGTGGACAAAACAAGACATTTGAGGACATCATCTTGGTCTTTGGGAAACACTGATTGACATTTTTTTTTACTATTTTCTGACATTTTATTGACCAAACAACTAATCGAGAAAATAATCGACAGATTAATCAGCAATGAAAATAATCAGTTAGTCGCAGCCCGACAATGTGGCACACTAAAATACTTCTTTAATATTTTGTATTGAAATGGGGTAAAATGTAAAATAGCTAAGCTTAAACTTGCTATAGGAATTTTTCTATAAACTCCATCTCTGAAACTCTGTCTATTCCCATGTGAGGCAGGCGAGCGATCTAATTTGGGACTTTTTTCAGACGCACAGTGCGTATGGAGCCAAGTCCTATCAACAGAGAAGTTTGGAAAAATAACAGTGTGGGGAATGGATGATGCACAACATGTCTGAGCTCTCCTAAGGTCGTGGGAAGGGGTTTGTCAGTAAGCACTGGGATCCTCTCTGCTGTTAAATTCATATTCAGTGCTCAGAGCCCTGCCTCTGGGCTAGTTGGACCTCCTTGTAACCCCAGCTTCCTGGAGGCTCACCACATTGTTTCCTGTAGTTTAGAACAGCAAAAAATGCATCATGCATTTCTCTGCAAAGTTACTGTCGCATTGCTGTCCGGCAGTGATTTCATTTGTCAGTGACACTGGCTTGGAACTGAAGGATGTTGGTTACACTCTAGACTATTTAATGAGTGCTGCTTTACTTACTTTTTAAATTGACTTTGTGCAATTAACGCAAACAAGCTGCCTCAATTCTCGTTTCTTTGATGAAAGTAAAACGGTAAAGTCTTGCTTCTCCTGTGTGGTATGGCACGGCTCGACAGGAACCATTCTTTTTGGTTTTTAATTGGCAAAAGTTGTGGATAGTACCTTGTATATGTGCACTGCGGTGCAAGTGCATGTGGTATTTCGAGCCCTGTATGTGTGAAAGTACACAGTGTTGCCCAGATACATCATTTTCAATGCAATAGGCCAGGTGTTTTGACTTAAATGTCTTGTCTCTATCTGTATAGTGTCTTTGTGTAATAAGCGTATCCTTTCACATAAGGGATGAGGTTATGTTTTGCAACCATTTGCACATTGTTTCAGGCTGAATGTTTGACTGCTCTGCTGTTCGTCAGCTGTCTCCAACACAGGAAGTAGTGGGGAGAGAGGGCCCAGGGATGTAAGCCAGTAGGCTGATAGTCTGTCAGAAATGTGTGTGTGTAGTTGTAGTGAGACCAGTGTGACGAGTGGAGGATGCATCGTCTTAAAAGCTCACATTAACTGGTGACAGCTTCTGTAAACGCACAGGGAATAACGACTTGATGATACTGTACAGTTTCTCTACTGTAGGTCTGACTTTTTTGGCCCATAGTGCTGCAGTAATGTGATGCGCTAACAGTCCTTTTAAATGATGTTCACTCACTGTAGCTTTTGTCATACACAGTATTTTTCAGGGTTTCCACCAGAATCTTGGGTAGCTGAGGTGATTATGAAAAATAATTTACGTCCAGCAGGACAGAAAAAAAGTGCGGATCCATTATTTTTTTTGAGGTTTTTATATCATCCTGTTGATTCACAGTGGTGCTCTTTATGTATTCAAATACGAACATTTAGGTTTTGGTCAAAGAATGTATTTCTCAGCATCAAAATGCTATTTTGCCAAGCCCTTCTAAAAACTTCTGGGACCTGTTCTCCAGATTCATTGTAAATCTGTGTTTTATGTCTGCTATTATTTGAAAAAAGGATATCCCAGCCTTTTCTGAGTGTCTCCATTGTTTCTACTAGATTGTCTGAAAGATCATTGTGTCTTTTTACTAATTTATTTCTCTGTTTCTTTTTTTGTTCCTTTCTCATGGACCTGCCCTCTTTGACTGCTGCCTCCCTGCATCATCTTATTGTCTTATTGTCTCTCCAACCCAGCTGTAAGTACTCTCCTTATTTCTCATCAGCCTGCAGGGCTTTATAGATTGTACATAGTAAAAATGGCTCATATCAAATTCAGTGTTCACCAAATGTTTGTAAATTAAATTTTTCTTTCAGATCTTTCCCTATATATTTTTTTTAATTCAGTCATTTGTATTGGACACATCTACAGCTGAAATAAATTAGATGATTTAAATTGTGCAGTGTACCCTTTAAAGTAATAGCAATTCAAAATAATTTGGATTTAAGCCTTTAGAATTATCAAATGTCGTTAAACACAGATATGTAGGGCTACAACTAACGATTATTTTCATTATTGATTAATCTGCCCATTATTTTCTAAATGAATCAATTAATCGTTTGGTCTATAAAATGTCAGAAAATAGTGAAAAATGTCCATCTCAGTTTCTCAAAGTCCAAGTTGATGTCCTTAAATGTCTTGTTTTGTCCAAAACCCCAAAATATTAAATTTAGACATGATATAAAACAGAAGAAAAGCAGGAAATCTCCATATTTGAAAGGCTGAAAACAGCATTTTCTGCCATTTTTCCATGAAAAATTACTATAGTTGGCGATTATTTAATATTAATCCATTAGCTCACTAGTCAGAGGTTGCATTTTTTGATAATTGATAAGACTTAATTGATATTGTGACCCCTTTTTCACCTACATATTTTTATAAATTTGAGTGTGAAAGGTCACTCTTAAAGTCCACTTAGTAGATTTTCCTGGAGCTTTTCAACTACAAGTCTCCTTAGCAACTGAACAAACTGGGCAAACTCCTTCCCCTATGTCATGCTTAAATATCTTGTTGCACTCCAATTATATAATAACTAGCCTTTTTGCTATGTATATCCTCTCAAAGTTAGACTACTTACTTAACTATGCTCAATCAGAAATCAACTGTTTGTGCAGGCACAGTGTATTTATTTTGTTTTTGTGATACCACCGTAGTATTAAGTGGTCTTCAAAGTGCTCTCTGAAATCTGAGCTAGCAAATGCTACAATCTCTACCACAATCTGTGCTCATTTTCCAGTTCAGTCTCGGAGAAAATGATCAGCTATGTTTATTTTTTGGTCCACAGCTACCGAAGAACCTGGAAGGCTATGTGGGCTTCGCAAATCTTCCCAACCAAGTTTACAGAAAATCTGTGAAGCGAGGTTTCGAGTTCACACTCATGGTTGTGGGTGAGTTATTCTCTTGAAGCACGTTTTCACATCCTGCTTTCTCCTCAGTCTTTGACACGATCGGGCAACAAACACTGAGAGGGTTACGGTTATTCAAGTAGGAAGGTCTGAAAAGATGTTGATAGATCTAAATACAAGGGATGTGTGAGATTAATTTGCCTCCAGCAGTAGTCGGTTGAACTATTATTTTATTAATGTACACATTTAAATTACATATTGACATATGCTGCCTCAGCTGTTGCTCCTCCTGCAACACACACACACACACACACACACTCATGGGAACTCTCTCTGGCGCTGGCTGGTGTGCTGAGAGCGGCTATAGGTCAGCTTGAAAAGGCCGGTGTGAAGGTGGTGCTTTACAGCAGCCCTCGCCTGAATTTAGCTCACAAAGTGAACCAGATTAATGTATTTACAAAATGTTCTTTCTAATTGCATGATGTTTCCAAAGTCAACGATTAATCGTTTTAAATAATCGTGATCTCAATATTGATCAAAACAATCTTGATTATGATTTTTGCCCGTATGCGGGCTGATGACAGCTAGCTCAGTGAATCAAACTTACATGCTAAGATACTAATGGTATCTTTGTTGCCAAACCATGACTCTTCTTAGACCACAGTCCCCATTGGCATTTCATCAAATGTATCACCACACATCAGGTTCGTGGTGCTTTTCTAACCGTGTGACCAGAGCGAACACTGGGGACATTGATTTCAGTGGCATTTAAAATATGATTTTGTTTTTGAAAAATGTGATTTCAAATTGTCTACTAGTTTTAACGTCAGGGAAATTAGTCGCTAGGAACATCCCAACTAAATACAGTAAATCTGTGTCTGTGTTCGAACACACTCATGTGCTGAGCAGTATTGAGTTTCACAGAAACGTCATAGCTGAAAGCGATAGCAGCTGGCTGCCCAAAGGCATTAGACATGGTTTTGGTTGAGGAGGATAAGTTGCACGTAAAACAAGAGTCTGGAAAACAATATTTAAAACAAATGTTTGCCATTCAGCAGCACAGGCATCCCACTACTGCTGCATATGTGTGTGTGGATTGTGTGATGGGAGGAGGCTTCCGGTGATTCCATTCATGCAGCCAAAGTCAAAGCCTGAGCAGCTGATTTGAAGGGAGACGCACCCAAAGGACCCTTCCTTTTCTCTGCGGCACGTTGTCCAGAGGTACCTGAGCAGGAAGTCGCTCTGAATGCCTGCATGATGTCACATCCTGTCCCCTGGTGTTCACGGCTTTATGTCCCTACCTGCCTCCAGGGCTAAAGAGACCGTCTCCATGGCAACCAGATTACCTTCCTCCCTTCTGGCTTTGTCCATGCAGTCATGCTGTGGAGTTTCCCCCTGCTGTGCAGGAAAGAGGCTCTTATGTGGCAATGTTGTGTGCAGTATATAATTAGAATAGCAGAGTAATTGGCAAAGTCAAGTGCTCGTCATGCTGGAGTAGATGAAGCGTCCAATAGTTTGTGCTTTTCCTTAATTTTGGGGTTGATGGGAGCGTTATATAACATTTATGGACTGGGGACCCACCGGTTATGGAATTTATGAGATATGATGGAATTTCTAGACGCATATTTTAGAGAGAGACAGTTGTGAAGTGAGGGGATTTATGTTGCAAACAGGTGACTTATTTTCACACTGCTTACTTTATTAGACATTACAGCATTAAAATGACATTTATTATGAATAGGGTGGAAACTAGGCTGGTCACACCCTTAGGAAAGTATGAACACTTCAGGAATGAGTAAATGTTTTTGGTGTCTTTATTATGGGCGTACACCACTTACACAACTAGTACACACCCAATGCCCACCCTTAACATATCTCAGGGAATCTGTAAAGGGGTACATACTAAAAATGAACCAATTATACACAGATGCACACATACAAACACAAAAATTACTAATAACTAGGCAGCCACGCAATGCAGTTCTCAAGGGAAGCTCACTGACCCGGAGCCAGCAGTATCGCTAAATAAATAAATGAATGATTCATACACATTTGTTTGCATGATTGGGCAGGCTCAGCAGATCTTTGCTTTTTTGTTTTTCTTTTAAAATTGTTTCTAAAAAAATCGAAGTTCGTATGACAATGTTAATTTTTTCCAAATTCTCAGGGTTTCCCTTTGATATTGTAATACGTGCTGTCAAGCACCAATAAAGCTCAATTCACCCCTGTGAAAGAGGAAATGAAAAGTCCTTCTAGTGAATGACAATGCATATCCTAGCTGCCATCAGTGCTACATCAATATTTCATTATGTCTACTGTCTTGTCTTGTGCTATCAACAGCAGATTTCCCAAACAAAGTCAGAAGTAGAGCTCAAATGATTAATCGATTGCTCAACTATTTTGATAATCAGCTGACCGGGAACCGGCAGACCGGTTCTCCAGCTCCGTCATTGTGTGACTGACTCGCACGCCAATCAGCTTGTTGTGCTAATCTCAGCAAATGTTGCCAACGGTGTACGGCTAAAGGTTTGCGCGTGTAACTCATTACATTCATCAATCTACATACCGTTTATTTTGTGTGCGGCTGTTTGCAGCGGATCGTGGCGGTTCTATATGGTCAAAGATGATGTACCTAGTCATATATGCGAGTAAACCTTATAATATATTTTGTTTTTGGACTGTTGGCTGGAAGACATTTTGACATGTCACCTTTGGCTCTGGCAGAATCGAATGCACATTTTTTACGATTTTTCTGATATTTGATAAACAAAAATAATTCATCTTTGAATTGAGAAAATAATCAACAGATTAATTGATAATGAAAATAATTGTTGGTCACAGCCCCAGTCAGAAAGGACCAAAACATACAAAAACTAGCCCTGAAGTTGTTACATTATATGAACATTCATAAACTATAATTTGTCATGTCCTCTTTGTGAATTCTTGATTGGCAATCCTGGCATTAATGCTTAGCATTGTTTTGTATTTTCTGACATATTTGTGATAAATGCACGTACATTTTTAAAAACGTTCTTTTTAACTTCTCTATTGTTAGGAATATAATGGAGTTTTGAAGACGATGGATGTTTAAGAGAGCCTTGTAGAGTTAATTAGGTGTCTTATTTGGCAATATCTAGATAAATAAGAGAAAGTTGCATAAATAAGAGTTCCACGATACAATTTTCTTTTCAATCAGAGCCATGGTGGGAACCCTGTTTATAACCCAGTATATGTATTTTTAAATGTATGTATATGTAGTGGGGGGATGGCTATTGTTAGCGGACAAATGAAAGTGGGCCAGAGCCATTTGTTGTTCAAAGTCAATATTTGTCAGTGATTTGCACATTGGCAGTAACTGACCTTGATGTTGGCCACTGCATCAGGAGCTCATTGTGTTCAGTCCTGGTTGACGGAGAGCTGAATGAGCTCTGTTGTCTCCCTTTTGGAAAGAATGCCCTCGCATAAACAAGAAGAGGGGCTTTTAGGAGCAGGAGACGAAATCTGACACGGGCAGAAGGAAATTGATGGCTTTGCCAACAGATATATGTGCAGCACTTTTGTTATGCTCCAGACTTGTTAAACTTTTACTGTCTCCTGCCCCCTTTTTGAAGGGAAAGTCCCATTCATAAACACAGAGCGGCGGCGAGAAGATGACTGCTTTCAAGCGATAATGTTGAACGTACAGAATTTCCCTTTCTCAAGCGAGCAGACCACTTTTCATTTCACCTGCACATTCAGTGTCTTGAAGGCCCTATCAAATGAATTAACGTAACGCGGGCTCCCTCTCACGAGCCCAACTTTTCCTGCTTCCCCTCCACCAGCCTCTAGTATGCAGTGGTAATTGCCTTTGAATAAACCCCCATGGTTTACACAGCTGCTGGAAATTTCCTTTAAAGGAAGTGTGTTGGCTGCAGAGCGAGCCGAGCGGCGAGCCAGCGGGCCTCGGCTTGGCGGGTTGGCTCAGTGAGAGCGGGCTTCCTCTGGTGCTGCAGTCGAGATGCCTGGCTGTAATGATGACAGTGAGTGCAATATGCTGGCATGGAGGATTTTAATGAAACCATGTAATAACAAGGAGCCTTTATCCATTCAGCCCATTGGTCGATAACACACGCTGCATTTGTGCTGAGTGATGCAAAAGGCTCTAATCAATTAGCTTTCACTACAATAGCTGTTTTAACATTAATTGTTAATTGTCAATGAGTCGAATCATCAACTGAGGAGTGTCCGATTCAAACCTTGTGTTCAAAGTTTTCGGTGTGTCATTGTACACTGAAGAACACAGGATAATAGCACGGCAGGTTGTCAAAGGGCTTCTTGTCTCAAAATGACTGAACTGTAATGGAAATACTGATGGAAAAGGAGGGCAGAGTGCGATGCACGCCCCGTTTCTTCACCTTTGTTTCCCGCCGCTGGAAACTCTCAGGTCTGGTGCAGAATGCTGGTGAGGTCAGCTGACCTACTCCAGTATAAGAGCGGTCTCTGCGGCACCGCTTCCTCTGCTGCTGTCCAGCAGTGTGATCGACACTTTGCTGCCAGTACTGTTAGCGGTGCAGGAGAAGAACTCCACGACTCATTAAGATTTTATTACTGAATTATAATTTGGAAGCATATTTTTCAATTATTTTAATGTGCAGAAGTCTGATGAACATGATGATGATGTTAAATGCCAGAAAAAGCACTAAAGTAAAGGTAAAACTGTAGACTTGACTCACACAGGCTGTTAGACTATAGTTTATTCTGGGTGGCTTCTAGGGTTGGGCAATATGTTAAAATTTTCCAACTGACCATCATCAGCCCAACAACTGGCGATTGTGATTGATATATATGCACAGGTGTGTGTGTGTGTGTCTGTGTGTCCCCCGCTGCCGTAGTTTCAGCTGGGCGATCAGCTGGGCGATCAGCTGGGCGATCAGCTGGGCGATCAGCTGGGCGATCAGCTGGGCGATCAGCTGTTCTAGCGGTGGAGCATTGTAAAAAAAACTCTTGATTTGAACTGGACAGAAACTAAATAAAACTCACCAAAACCGTGTTGGTTAGTCTTTCCAACAACCTGCAACTCTGGTTTAGTTAGATGTGAAAATGTGCCGGCTCTGCATTTTGTTCAATATAACAGAATTATATTTAAACTCCATACTGTTTTCGCTCTTAAATTAAACATGATTTTCTCCCATAAATCACATCCTGGCCAAGTCCAGTCAGGGTATTATAATTCTGATAACTAGCTTCTTTGCAGCCATAACACAGCCGGAGGGACAATCTCCACCGTTATCACATATTTATATGGATCGGTAACCTCAATCCCATCTCCATGTATAATTCAAATTTCTTTACTTGAAAATTTGATATACCAATATTCACAAAAAGTAACCACAGTTTTAGGAAAGTTGGTGAAATGGAGAGATACAGCTGACATGCAAGTCTCGAGCAACTTAGTTCACTGTGTGTGTGTGTGTGTTCACTTCAGTGGAACTACTGGCTATTTGCTCATTTATATGTCATTTTGCAGTTCACTCACTCAGACCGCTGAATATTATAAAGCAGTGTTAAGTTGTGGGTAAAGGGTCAACATTTCATATATTGGTTTAGTCTGACTCAGAGCAGCAGGGGTGCTGAATATTTTTCAGCCAGTCGAAACCAATTATCATCTGAATGATCCCATTTCTGTATAGTGGTTCAGTTTTGTGGCAGATTCATGACCTCGTCCCATTCAAACAAGCAGCCACAGCTCTGACCAACCATGATCAGCATCCTCACTAAACCCACCACCATAACTCAGAGTTTGATGAGTTTGGTTCTTTTGAAACCAGAGCTCCTCATCTTCCCTCTCCCCACATCGGGCTGAAACTTGGACCCGGACCTCACTGCGTCTTCTTGGTCCTGCTGTCCTTGACAGCTCCCAGCTTCCCTAATTCAAGCTGACATATTTATCGCATCTATTTCACCCACAGTTTGCACAAAACCACAGCCTCCCCCCTGGTACTACCCATCGGTTCTCCATTCCCTTTTTAGCCTTGAAGAAATGTTTACAGCGGCCCTGCGTGTTTCATCACAGACGAGCTATAATCGCTGAAACATTTCTGTTGAGATTGGAAGATAAATGTGACTCTGCCCTCTTAGGAAAATATTTATGACTCTGA
Organism: Sebastes umbrosus; assembly: GCF_015220745.1. Taxonomy (NCBI): domain Eukaryota; kingdom Metazoa; phylum Chordata; class Actinopteri; order Perciformes; family Sebastidae; genus Sebastes; species Sebastes umbrosus. The sequence continues at coordinate 6,753,807 of NC_051283.1, forward strand.
GAGTGTGCCTAGTGAAGGATCCTTTTGTGTTGATGCCTTCTTCATCTCGCCGTCCTCCTCCCTATTCATGAAGCGTTGAGTGGCTGGGTTGTTGGCAGCTGCGGCTCATGTTGGCCGTGGCCACTTGTAAAGGTCAGAAGCAGCTCTTTTGCCGGCGTGCCAGGCCGCCGTATGACTGCCTCTTCTCGCACACTGAAGCTTTTGTTCAGCAGCTTGTTGTTGCCCTCCACTCACCCCGATCTTAACAGCCACACTGCTGATGGTATTGGATTACCACAGTCAGTCCCTCTGGGTTCTTGCAGGCATTTTTGTGATTATTACAGCTCCAAAAACTCCAAAAAATGTTCACTAAATTTTGGGCCCTTCACAACTGCCGCGCTGTGTGTCTCTCTTCTACCGCTCGCCGTCTCAGCTCGCTCACGCGACGTCTCTCTCTTATCTGTCTTTTTTTTAAATGACACAGGAAGCTGACAGCAGTGCCTAACTTTGCTTTTAATGTTCTCAAACAAAGAGAAGTGTTCGCCTGCTCCACCTCCGCCTTGAGCCACCACTGTGCCTCGGATTTCTTCGAGTACAATGGACTGGAATCTGTGCTTTTGATTTTTGTTTTTACTCCTTTGTTGGAATGAAAATCATGATGACTGTGGTGGTTTCAAATCTTCCTTCCCCTCTCCTCCCTTCCCATGATTCTCTGATTAGATCCCTGAAATGCAGACAGGAAAAGAATTTGGGAGGACAGAACTTCCACCCTGTCTGTCTCTTCCTCCGTCTCGTGTTAACGCTCGCCTGTTTTAACAAAAGGGGGTTAAAAGGAGCCACATCCTGTACTGAAAAAAATCCTGAATCTGAAACATGTAAAGAATGTCAAACCGTGAAAGACTGTATAAGAAATAGAGTTGATAAACATCTGGAGATTGAGTCATGTTGAGCCTCAGTCTGGCATGAAAAAGAGGATTAGAGAACAAGAATAGTGTGAAATGCATCTATGGAGTTCACTCCCACCCACTCACTCTGGCTCTGTCTTTGTCTTTCAGGGGAATCTGGGCTGGGGAAGTCGACGCTGATCAACTCACTCTTTCTGACAGACCTGTACTCCCCTGAATACCCGGGTCCTTCGCATAGAATTAAAAAAACTGTCCAGGTAATTTTCTTTTTCCAGGAATAGTCCACACATTTCTTCTCTTCACGTGTCAACCTCTGACAGATTGGTGTTTTTCTTTGTTCACTGTGCATTTGCTCTTTCTGTTGGTATGACTCAGCCACTAATGGAATTTCAATCCCATGAAGGGCCGAAGGTTTGTCTAATTTAAACATGATAGGTTGCTTCACCCTGACACGGGCCAGTTAAAGTGGCAGAGCCTGAGGCTGCTATAACACCTAGCCTTTCTTTTCCATTGTCTCTCAGCATCGCAGCTTCAACTAAATAGTTGCTGTATGACATCTTGTTTGTGAGGTGATGTTCTAGCTCTTTCAACCGATGTGTTTGTACTAGACGGTGAAACCGGTTCATCTGCTTCAACAAAGAGAGAGTTAGTTTGCCGAAGGCAAATCATTTCAAATTAGGCAATGTAATTGGACAGCTGTAACATTTCCCTACATTAAGTTGCATTAATTTGAAAATGTATGAGAATTACTCCAGTTTTATTACCTTTTTAATATTTCGAAAAAAAAACATGATGCCTTCTCTTTGTAAATCTCTGGCCCTGCTCAAACCTGCCATTAACATGCATTTTGGGTGATCCGATCACAAGTGGACAGCTTTAAGAACGGCTGTTCACACCTGGCATTAGAATGCGTCTCCACAGGCATCTTGAGTGACCATTTGTGGCCCTGTTCAGACCTGGTATTAACATGCGTCTTCAGTGATCGGATCACAAGTGGACAGCTTTAAATACAGGTGTGAACGCACTCTGGACGCATTGAGATTCGATCTTTCAGACCACATCCAGAGGTGGTCTGGGCCACATATGGCCACATTCTTTTAGCAGTATGTACGCGGTTGTGTCCTGGGCCACATTAAGGACCGCCTACTCAACTGATGTCCCGCTGTGCTACTCAGGTGAATAGACATGCTGACGCAAGCGCTTGTCAGCATGGAAACATCCTCTGTGCTCTACTGTATCCTGTCGGCACAACTGTATTTTATTAAATTATATCTTGTTTATAGGCTACATATCTACAGACTATCAGACTAGGCACGTGAAGCGCATTATTATCATATTGTCGGAGATGTGTTGGCGTTTTTGTTCCGCTGCTTTGCACAGAGCTGACACCTGTCCGTCCGCCCGCCCGCCTGTTCTCTCTCCTCCCCGCTCACTGGCGCTATGTGCCCCGCTGTTGTCTGGCAAAAGCAGCGGTCACGGCGGTCCCCGGGGACTGCCGGTACAATAACCTTTTATTTTGATGTTACTACTGACATTCATTGTAATATTACGTTGCAACGTCTGCTGTATTGGCCATGTGTTTACTACATGTTTATTTGCATATAGAGCGGGGAAGTGAGATCGGATCAAAAGTGGCCACTCGGGACGTTCTGTATGTGGAGACGTATTCTAATACCAGGTGTGAACAGACGCACTTCAAGCTGTCCACTTGTGATCCGATCACTGAGGACGCATGTTAATGCCAGGTCTGAACAGGGCCTGTGATCGGATCTTACTTCACCACTCTATATGAAAATAAACACGTATACAAACACACGGCCAATACAGCAGACGTTGTGACGTAATATTACAGGAATGTCAGTAGTAATATCCTACATATTTGTGAATTTGGGTATATTTTATTAACATCAAAATATGAGGTTATTGTACCGACAGTCCCCGGGGACCTCCGTGTCACCAACACAGCTGCCTTTGCCAGGCAACAGCGGCATGCAGAGCTTCAGAGCCGGGGATGAGAGCGAGCGAGCGAGCTGGTGAGCGGTTGTCAGCTCCGTGCAAAGCAGCGGAACAAAAACACAGACACATCTCCGACAGTATGATAATAATGTACTACCAGTGCCAAGTCTGCTAATCTGTAGATCTGTAGCCTATAGATAAGATATATTTTAATAAAATACAGTTGTACCGACATAATACAGTAGAGCACAGACGCCGTTTCCATGCTGGAAGGCAGACAAGCGCTCGCGTCTGCCAGGCTATACACCTGAGGAGCGCAGTGAGACCCAGCGGATACCAGCGGAACGTCAGCTGAGTGGCCGGTCGTTCAATGTGGCCCAGGACACAATCGTGTACACACTGCTAAAAGAATGTGGCCATGTGTGGCCCAGACCACCTCTGAATATGGTCTGAGCGATTGGATCTCAATGCGTCTTGAATGCATTCACACCTGTGCTTAAAGATACCGTTGGTTTCTGGATGTGTGTGTGTGTGGGCTCCGTCTGCTCCTGTGTGAATGAATGAGGTTGTGTGCTATAGTCACACTGCATCGTGTGAATGAGAAAAAGCTGCAAGTAGCAGGTGGGAGGTTAACAGGAAGTTTACTCATTGATTGATCTGAAACATATACTGTCGTGCTGAAAGGGAAAGCTGGTAGTTGTGCATACATTCGGAGCGAGGGAGTCCAAGTGCATTCGTCATTATGTAAACAGCTTTATGGAAAGACATGAAGAGTTTAGTCTAGCGGAGATGGCCAGTGGCTATGCTTGATTGGACACAAACATCACTTTAAACACAATATATTTACTTCTGCCTGCTCCACAAGGCTCAAGTGTAAACACTAATGTTAGCTCTTCATGTCAAAGGTGCATTGTAAAAAAGGGGAGGCATAACAAGCTGTATAGCTCCAGCCTGCACCTGTTTCAGACTGCAGAACTCTTTATGTTGCATGACTGTTGTATTGTTTTCAACTGTAGCATTTCAGTAATTGCTTTTTTGGTTTTAATATGGTTTCTTGCCTTATTGTCATCTGACATTTCAATTTCAAAATATTGTTTAAAAAGCGGCTTGTCTGTCTCTTTTTTCTTGAAGAGCCAGCATCTCCTAGTTGTTTATATATATGTATGGGTGGATTTTAAACCATAATCCTAAAGATTTTCATTTTATAGATGTATGTACAGTATGTACTGGAAGATGATAAATGCCGGTGCTTAATGGTGCTATATTTCCTGTGTCTCATAGTAGATCTCGTACACCTCCATTAAAGTGTGTGTACTGCACAAAACCACAAACAGACAACTTCCTGTGATGATATACTGATAAATCGAGGCACGCGCCTTAGTATACAGTACACTACCCCTCCCCATTCTAAGATTATATGACAAAAGCATGACTCTCCAATGACTGATTATTACTTCACAAAGGCCCTAGTTGGATCCATGTGTGTTACAGACCTCCTCTGAATGATTTGTCACCACTTTATAATACACTGGTTAGTGATGCAGTGTTTTAAAGATTCATTTTGTAACCAGTTTAACCTTTATCTCTTGATAGGTGCAACCCAAACAATCTTCTCTTTCAAAGAGTAACCCCAAGCTGAAGCGCTTTGTTTCACCGACCCCCTTATGGTTAGTTATAGTCTAGTTTGAAGTGCGTAGCGCCTCTGACCACACATTCTGTAGCCTCAGAGGCAACTTGCCGTGATCGTGTTAATTAAATTAGTCACTCAGCACGTTTATATCCAGGTCTGATGTCAGTCAGTAGAGTGAACAGCAGGATTTATTTCCTGGCTGCATCATTAAAGGGCTATATTAACCACCTTTTTTCTTTTATGTTTAACTTTAAATTAGCTAATTAATTGCAATGACACTGGTGGAGCACATGAAAACTTACTGAAATCATCGGTGAAAACCGAATATCAGAGTTGTAGTCTAATGTAGTAGTCATTACGTTTATTTTTTTATGCTCCACTTTTGTTGTTAAGCACTCAATAGTGTCATGCTAACTACTACGGCTGGGTTGGGTTATCGAACCTCAATACATTTTGATAAGGACCCAAATGTGTTCATAGGAACAAGTACTGAAATGGGAGAATAATGAAAGTTGCCAGTTCTTGTGTTTTTGTCATTTAAAGTTGCATCGTTTTTTTTGTTTGTTTTTATTTCTGCTGTAAAGTTTGACACCGGAGGTTGCTGCTTGGTGTGAATGGGTGATGAAAGGCAAATTGTAAAGTGCTCTGTCCGTTAAGATAGAAAAGTGCAATTAATTTTACCATTTACCAATCAAATATGATATAAGCAATTCAAGAATGTTAAACTGCCTTCACATGATTTTAAATTTGCTCTTTAACTCGCCGCGAGGTCGGGCGCAGAGAATAGCAGAGGTAATGTGCAGCACAGGTATAATATGCCATCAAAAAGTGAGCAAGGAACGCCATTCACTGTTTGTAAGGCAACAACAACAACAGTTGCACCTGTACTCATCGGTTGCGCTTTCAAAGGTCAGCGGCGACCGAGATCAAAGTCAAAATAATTTAAACTTTGAACGCAGCGCTCGGTGGGGGTTCCCCCTGCTAAGGGTAGCGCTTCCACCTAGTTGGGTGGCACCGCTCTCTCCCTATAGGAAAACAGTGGCACAGCCAGTCCAGATGATATTATTCTGCTGATCATGTGTGGGCTGCTTTAAACTCTGTTTTTTTTTGCGTATTTAGTAATGAATATTTAATGATAGGGAGGAATACTTTAGATTTGGAAGCACATTTTCAGAGGTTTCAGTGCAGCTTTAAGGAGCAACTCAACACCCTGTTGTAGCTTGAACACACCCCTTCACAAATTTTTAAAAAAAAAATGCATTTGAACCCTCACCCAACTCTATCAGAGCCTAGACAGATCCTCTATGTCTCCCCCAGTCTAAACCGAAGCATTTCAGTCATTTTAATAGATATATTTGATGATCACTGAGAATTCATAGTACTAGCTACATATTTGACTCGCAATTAAAGTCTATACTGGCTGGTTACAGCTTGCGTTTCACTCGCTTGACTAGAGGCATCATTGTCGCCAGTCGTAATTGAAAGCAGCAACTCTAAAACCATTGTTTCGATAATCCGTTCCAAGTATTGTCATTGGCACAAACCATACCCAGCCCTTCTACTGATTCCAAACAAATCAGCAATGTAAATCACATCACTCTGTGAGGATTTATCCCTACCAGACATGTGTTTACAATAGCAAATGTTAACGCTTTCATGAGCTCTTTATAGCAATAACAGACATCGAAGCTGCAGGCGTGACTGTGCCAAGAATGCATTTGCCACCAGGAGTGATACCGAATGTGTGAGGCACGCGGTTTATGCCCTGAATCCTCGGTCTTTGTCGCTGTTTGCAGTGACGGTGCAGAGGATAAGGGTTTGGCAGTTTCCTCAAATAGAGCTCACAGCTGCATAGCTTTACTTGAGCTTCCCTTTGAAGAGTGAAAGGTGATACTGTTGGTGTGAAGGAGCTACAGCGAGCTTCTCTCTCCTGTCCTCTGCCCTGTAGTGGGGGGATTATAAGTGTTCAGTTTGGGTTAGTGTGTACAGTAGATCAGCTGCATGATGAGGATCTTCCCTTCACCGGCTCCTTGTGATCTACTGCTTTGCTCTTAATCTCCTAATCCCTGGCAGCACACCAAGGGGCTCTGTCTGCCTCGCCCCACTGCTGCCTCCAATTTGTTTACCTGCTCAGCTCTTATTAAAAGTTTAAATGAGATTTACATGGGGGTGCGCTTCTGTTGGCTGAGGATTCCTCAAGGTTTCCAGTCCTAAAGGAAGTGAGCTGAAATGTATGCTTCAAATTAAATCCACTATATGTGTGTGTGCTTGTTGTTTATCCTTGCAAAGACCATGCAAGATGATAAATATGGAGACTAGAGCGCGCTTCTTTCTCTCTCTGGGAACCACAAACTAATTGCATTTCAAATAATTGTATGGCCCCTTTTTTCCCGATGCCAAAGAATGTCATGAAACCAAGAGGAATGCTGTATAGAATCCAATTCATTATTAAAAAGAAAAAAAAGGAGGAAGATGACCGGGGCGGGCGGGCAGAGTGGGTGTTAACTGTTAGAGTCTATAGACCAGGGCAGATGTCTCTGTTCCTGGTTAATAAGGCTCAATGAGGTGGAGAGCATACAAGGACAGGGACTTTGGCGATTAACCAGCAAACTGCCTTATGCACCGAGCTCGGTCTTGTCCTGCCAATGCACAGACATGCCTTGCTTTTTGAATCATACACTTGCTCCTTCTTCAATGGAATTCTAGAGATTCCAATAACAAGATAATCTTACAATAACAAGATGATCTGGTGAAGTGAATGTTTCCTGTAAAGGACAGGGTCTCTGTTGTACTCCCGTGTTCACAACGTTCGTGTCATTTTCACTGTACAGACGTAGTAGTTTTAAGCCCAACCATGTTGATTTTTCCTAAATCTAACTAAGTGGTTTTGTTCCCTAAACCTAAGCAAGTGTTTTTGTTTAATCCATAACAGTAAGCACGTGTTTACTGCGACTGAAAAGTGACGTGAAAGTGTCTGACAAAGCGTCAGTACAGTATGTGATGAGTTGGGATGCAAAAAAAATTCAGAGCATATCTGTTGCCTCCACACAGCTCTCAACACCGCTGAGCCAGTGGCTCGCAGCTAACGGTGCTAACAGTGAAAACAACAGCAACACTGCTGACAGAGCTAACGGTGTTTACCTGATGGGGGGGAACCGGAGAGTGGGTGCTATGCTTCCGCGATGACGCTGTTGGTCGGGACGGCGTTAACAGCTGCAACCGCCGTATGATAGTAGTGCAGAGCGGCAGACGTGAGCTAGCCAGTGGGGCACGCTCACATGCACGAACGTGCACTAAAAGGCATGTACGGCAAGCCTGGCTATGTCAACACGTGGGAGAGTGAATTCATTCTCTGCTCAGATAGACATTATTCCACTATATCTTTACATAACACATAGTCGTTTGTTGCTATATTAATGCTCTGCATATTGAATTTAGCACCTTTTAAATGACACCTAGTTCACTTGTCCTTTTCTTGAAATTGAGCTACAACTGAAGTGAATGAGAAACGGCACAAATATTCACAGCACAGAAGTGTAAAACTGCACCCTGAGTCCGTCATGTGCAGTCTGTTTTCCCACGGTACTGTCACAGTAAATTACAAGCAAATAAGCTTGCAGTCCTGTGATCCAGTCAAAACACTGTAAAGTGACGTAGTCCCGATGTATGTCTTCCCATCCCTCACTGTCCTCGTGCGATATGGTGTAGCCTGGTGTTGTTGTTCCTTTTACCCATGAGCTCACTGTCTGTGGGCAGCCTGTCTGGTTAATAGGCATGTCTGTGGCATGACTCATCCTGTTATCCAGTAGAAGAGAGACACTGCAGGATTCTTCAGTGTTGTCCACTCAGCAGTCCTTCACTTTTGACTTAGAGTTTGTTGTTTTGCACCATCTCTGACTATCTCAGTGTTTCACCTCCTTGGTTATTACGTGAGTGTGATGACATTCTTTCACAGTTACATGGTTATAAAGGTATTGCAATTTCTTTCTTGACAGTATCTTCTCTTCCTAATGAGTCTCGTAGAGCCAGTAAGACCCAGCCACCTGGCAGTAGCTTTCATTTTCACACTAGTTTGTATATAAAATAATGTATATATAATATTGAATGGTGTACAGAAGGTCTTTTAAAAGCTAATTTATCAGTTGACCATGCACACACTGTATGCCAGTCAATCGTTAGTTAGTGTCTGCCTCCCAGTAGCAGCTCTGGGGGTCAGAGGTCAGTTTAAACACAGTCAGGCTGTGATAGATTCCAGTACGTGACCGATGCCGGTATGTGGTGGGTGGAGGTCAAAAGGGTAAGGGTCTGCTATAAAAGCTTTGCTGGTGAATCTTGTGTTGCAACAGTGTGCTGCGTGATAGATTGTGAAGGACAACAGCTGGAACAAACGCCAACATTCAGCCAACCAGTACTAACGGTGAAGAAAGGATGGAGGTGGAGAATGCTATCTGAGCAAAATAGGTCTTATTCACAGCAACCATTTTGGCATGTCATAGCAGGAAAAGCACAGGTGCAATGGAATGGCTTATTGAGACACCTAAAATAGATCAGAGCCATCATTAATTATCTTAGTTACAAGTCATGCTGTAAAAATGGTGCTTGTGATTTTTTGCTTTTTTTTGGTTTTGTAAATACTCAACATTATTATGTCCGCCAGAAGATTATGTACACTGTGTGTGTGCATCTCTGTGTCTGTCTGTCCACGGCTAATCTCACATACTGCTGGACCCATCAGCCTAATATTTTGAGTCACAAAGCTATGCATTGCGCTGCCCTCCATTTACATTAAAATTTGTTTTGTAGTTAGTTATTTTGAGACTGTGTACAGTGACGCAGCGAAAAAACTGTTGTCAACTATTCAATTAATCACCAATTATTTTGATAATCAATTAATCGGTTTGAGTGATCTTTTTAAGAAAAAAAAAGAGTCAAAATTCTCTGATTCCAGCTTCTTTAATGTGAATATTTTCTGGTTTCTTTACTCCTCTATGACAGTAAACTGAATATCTTTGAGTTGTGGACAAAACAAGATATTTGAGGACATCATCTTTGGCTTTGGGAAACACTGATCAACATTTTTTTTTATCATTTTCTGACATTTTATAGACCAAACAACTAACTGATTAATCATGAAAATATTCAACAGATTAATCGACAAAGAAAATGATTGTTAGTTGCAGCCCTATTCAAATTGTTTAGTCTAGCCCTACTGGCTGCTATTAAAGACTCTCAGCACCAAGATCCTGTTATAAAACTTGCGCTTTGACTCATGTGTCCTTGTTTGAGGAGTTTTGTTGTGAGAACCTGGTTTTGCTGTGTAACCGACATGTGGTGTAGTGACAGTGCAGCCCAGCCCCAGTCAGTGAGCAAACCACTGGCATTCTGCGGTGCTACTTAAGTGTAAGGTATCGGCTCAGTTAAGCTGAGGTTAAACTCAAATGTGGCCAAACCTCAGAGAAACGAGCTGACGCTGAAACTAGCTAACTCATAATTTGTGTCTCAACTCCTCAGCTCAAGAAAAATTTACGTTCCGAGTTGGACTGTAATCAAAGGTTATGCATGGCGGCGTAGGGAGTGTTGTAATGTCAATGTTTGTCTGCTAACTGCTGTTTGGACCGGGCTTGACCTCAGCCACACCGAGTGTTTCTCATCACTCACTCACAAGTCTGTGGAAGCTCTGCGTCTATGATATGAGACGTGGTCTGGTTCAGATCTGCTGATTCAAATCAAAGTTCATCTGCTGATCACGAGTTGTGCCTCGACCCCGCGCTGATCAAAGCCCAGCCCTGCTGGCCTTTCTGATGTTGTTCAGAGGCAGCTTTGTTCACCATGTGCTCATCTTCCTCCTTTGCTTCCCGCTGTCCAATTCTCTGCACATATCTTAGACTGTGTGCTTAGTGGTCGCCAAATAGTTTTGACTCAATGTGGTTGATTGGTTTGCAGAGATTTTTTAGTTCCGGTTCTGTTGTCTGTGTTGTTTAAGTGCATTGAATAAGTAAATATTGACTGTATTTTAAAATAGTTAAGTATTGTAAACAAGTGAAAAAACAGTAATTGACCATCTGGTTTGTACCGAAGCCGAGAACAGCCGTGTTTGCAGTTATTATTTTAATGCCGTTATCTCACGATCACAAGTTAATCATGCCGTTAACTCTTATTACTTATAATTAGGGCTAATGAATCCATTGGTACCAACCATGTCATACTAGCTTGTCGAGAAGGAGGCTGAATAACGCTCCAAACTTATGCTATGTTTTGGCGAGGAAAAACTGGCATGGCCATTTTCAAAAGGGTCCCTTGACCTCTGACCTCCAGATATGTGAATGAAAATGGGTTCTATGGGTACCCACGAGTCTCCCCTTTACAGACATGCCCACTTTATGATAATCACATGCAGTTTGGGGCAAGTCAGCGTCAAGTCAGCACACTGACACACTGACAGCTGTTGTTGCTTGTTGGGCTTGAGTTTGCCTAAATGCAGTACCTGTGAGGGTTTCTGGACAATATTTGTCATTGTTTTGTGTTGTTTATTGATTTCCAATAATAAATATATACATACAATGCTTAAAGAAAGCATATTTGCCCACTGCCATGTTGATAAGAATATTGACTACATAATAATGTGTAATTAATTTGCGAATTAATCATGATTAACTATGGACAATCATGCAATTAATTGGGATTACATATTTTAATCGATTGACAGCCCTAATATAACTACATACAGACACAAAATCCATCATTTTTCCCTTATTGATTTAGAAAAAGTCCAGTTTGTACCTTGAAATAGCTACATTTCTATATACCTGAGGTGCTATAAAACACATTTCTCCATAATTCCTGACAATGACTTGATGTATTTGACTTCAGGATGTCTCTGACAACTACATAATTAACTTGATCTCAAGGTAACTGCAGAAAAAAAAAAATGCCAGCACGACTGTTCTCGGCTTCTGTAGTTTTACACTTGTTTAAAACACACAATTATATAGTAATTTTGTAAGTATTTGCAAAAATCTTGACTGACTTGTGTGGACATTCTTTGCAGGTGGAACAGTCGAAGGTTCTGGTAAGGGAAGGAGGAGTGCAGCTTCTGCTCACCATCGTCGACACCCCCGGCTTTGGTGATGCAGTGGACAACAGTAACTGGTGAGCCATCCTGTCATTGGCTAATTTAAGTTACTATTATTGTATCGGTGTATCTGACATTGAATGTGAATGATGTGTGGTCCTCAGCTGGCAGCCAGTCATCGATTACATCGACAGTAAGTTTGAGGATTACCTCAACTCAGAGTCCCGGGTCAACAGACGGCAGATGCCGGACAGCAGAGTGCAGTGCTGCCTGTATTTCATCGCTCCGTCTGGACATGGGTAGGTACTACAGGGATCCTACTGCTCATGGAATCTCCAGAGAGTCGAGATGTAATTTTCTGCTGCTAGGGGTCAAAACAATAACAAAAGATTGAGCTTGGTGACATTGTGAAGCAGCGTGGGATCATTCCTTCAGCGTTCAGGAGGTTTTTAGCGGGAGCCGTATTATAAACAGAGGTCTCCTCCTCATCAAATCAAAGAGACCCAGTGATTAAAACCAGTAAAAACACTGAATAAAGCAGTTTCACGTTAAAATTCTGTGTTTCTCCGACACCGTTTGCCGGACAAATAATGTCCCGGGAGGTCTGCGAGCCGAGCTGCCGCTAACGTTTGCTCAACTTTTTCTGCTTAACTTGAGATCCGGACGTCTGATGACTAAAATCCTTCATCCGGTTAAAATATAGAGTTAAAAACGACCAAGATCTCAAAAGAGTATCATTAAAAACTGGATAAAAAGTCAATTTAAACTAGACCACAAAATTGTTTACAAGCACACAAAGTTATTTATAGACTTAGACTCTCAAAGTGCACCAGATTGATGCATTTAACTTCAAAATGTACAAAATGTTCTTTCTAAATGCAAGATGTTTCCGAAGCCAGTGACTTTTGGAGAAGTCGTTAATATTCAACCCTTTTTGAGAAACGCTGTGTACAATTCACCCGGTGATTTCTTCATGTATACAGTACTGTAAGGCTTAAAACCTCTCAACAGTCCAGGAAGTGTCACCTTTTTTGTGGAAGCATCAAAGAAATTAGTGGCTTTAAAACAAATTTGCGTTAACGCGTTATTAACCTATTAACTTTTACAGCCCTTGTCTATACACATACAATAGTAGAACTTTATAATGACATTTTAAGGAGGATTTTCAGAGTCCAAACAGACAGATTTACGATGCTCTCTGGTCCATCCAGATGTGCAGTTTGAGGTCAGCCAAGCCCTGAAACACTGCGTCACCCAACCCTGCAGCTTCACTTCCACCACAGCCATTCACTGAATGTTCTAACCATTAAACTGCCTCTTTTATTTGCTTCTTCCTCAGTCTGAAGCCCCTCGATATTGAATTCATGAAAAGGTTACATGAAAAAGTTAACATCATCCCCCTCATCGCCAAAGCCGACACAATGACTCCCGAGGAGTGTCAACAGTTCAAGAGACAGGTGTGTGTCACTTCTGACTGGATGCATATGCTTCTTTGTGTTTTTGGCTCACTAACGAGTCCTATTTTATTCATTTAATTATACACCACAAGCCCCATAAACAGAATAGAGGAAGTACAAGTCCGATTTTATCACCAGTGTTGAAGACTTCTGTTTACTTTATGTGTTGTCGTGTTGCTTGCTTACTCACATGTTTTATTTCAGGAAGCAGTAAATCACACTGTATTATGTCATGGTAGTGTTCATGTGTGTGTGTCTGCTGAATAAACAGGTGGGCTCCTCTTCATGTGTGTATCGACTAACCTCCAGTATGATTATTGATGTTTCTGGACCTGTTTGTCCCACATACAGCTCACTCACCATCACCTCTCATCTCTTTTTCCATTTCAACCTGTTTCCTCTCTGCTGTGTGCAGATCATGAAAGAAATCCAGGAGCACAAAATCAAAATCTACGAGTTCCCAGACACAGATGACGAGGAGGAGATGAAGATTGTCAGGAAAATCAAGGTCTGTAAAGAAACTGTGTGTGGTATTTCGTTGCACTGAACTGTTTTTGATGCAGTCTCTTTTGATGTATGTCATACATACCATGTCTCTGTGCATGTGAGCGTACAGCCTACAGTGTATTTTTAGCCATTGTGTGCGTGAGCTATGCAACAGTTGTGTCTCCTCCCTCCTCTCTGCAGGATCGTTTACCCTTGGCTGTAGTCGGTAGTAACACCATTATCGAGGTCAACGGAAAGCGAGTGCGCGGGAGGCAGTACCCTTGGGGCGTGGCAGAAGGTGAGAGGTCAAAGGTCAACTGAACCCAGCCTGTAAATTGATCAACTAAGTGGAGTCTCTCTATGCAAACACACCAATATTTCCACTGTTACATTGGATTATTGAGCAGGCATCATGCGCGTAGATGGTTTGCGAAGCAGTAGCACAATCCATGTGCTTGTTCCAATACTCAGCGCACACACACACACACACACACACACACACACACACACACACACACACACACACAGATTACACAACAGTTAGCTAAAAGTAACGGATAAACAGTTGAAATAGCTAACTGGCCTTCTACAGGTTGTTGCCATAGCAACAAAGACCTCACCTCAGGCTTAGCCAGTAGGAGAGGTAGCTGACTTTCCTACATCAAATTAGGTCAGTGTTAATATTTATGCAACAGACAGGCTTAATTACACTAGTCTAACCTGACAATCTAAGACCAGTCTAGTCCAAGACTAGACTTAACATAAGTCTACTTGGTTTGGCTTCTGTTTTTTCTACTGCCAGTTAAACTACTCATCATTTCCAGAGAACAGGAACTATGCAAGCAATAATTATAATATCAAAAACAGCAACGAAACGGTGATTACTCCAGCAACCAGTGTGAAACTAGACGTTTTTCAGCACAGGATATGAGAGCCCTGTTTGACCCGACACAGGAAGTTGCTGTCACATTGTGGTGAGACATATGAAGCATGACAACACATTCAGCTTAAAAACACAAGAACACACAACCACAGTGTGAATGTTATTTACTGTAGCTAGTGATGGGAACATTACAGATCCTTTAGATTATGTCGTCGTCTTAAGAAAAAAGAACAACCAGCTAAAGAACTGAGTACAGTACAGCCTAGTGGATGACTTGTAGGAGTGCTACTATGAACCTGGTTTGCCGTCCATGGGGAGTGAGAGTTTTGGAATACCAAAACTGTTTTTGGCTCCATGACAGCATAAATATGGAGAGAGGGCGGGAGAGAAAGAGGGCAAGGTCCCTGAGAAGCTATGCAAGTCGCTCCACCACAGCAGTCCAGAGAAACCCCAGAGGACTGTGGTGAGCTTTACTGTAGGAGGAGACACTAACATGATGCCACCTGCTGATGGTTTCTGGTACTACAGCCATCCACCTTAGTGCTACTGCAGGGCTTTGAAAAGCTTGATCAAGTCTTCAGACAAATTAGCTGTTGAAACCAACAAAAGGCAGTAAAAGGATATCAATGAGTAAACCGAATACATCAATGAATAATCCTGTTAAATGATGAGGATATTAAGTAATGTCGCATGGATAAAATAAGGAAGAGATGAATTATTTAATGTGGCCTGAGACCAAAATAAGAAAAAAGTAAAATGGGCTCGTAAGAGATAAATATGAGTGGAAACTTTACCAACTAATCTGGGCTCAAGAGAAAAGTAATTAGTGTTAGATTTCATTGCATACTTAAAGGCAGGATAGTAGGATACCAAAATAATCCCTCTCAATCATCAGTTATGACACACTAGACGTGTGTGATGGTGTCTGTATCTGCAGAGACCCTGCCCTCTGCCTGTGTTTTCTAATTTTGCTGTGTTTAGGATGTTTCTGGGCATCAATCTCTTTAAAAACGTAGCGCCGTACGTAGCCGAGATGGCGACCATTGAGGGTGAGATGTGTCCAGTGTTCCACACACAACTTTTTGACCATTATAGTGCACTTGTCGGTGTGAACACACTTAAGATGAAGTTATACCTTCCACGTCCGCGTGTAAGCGAGGGTCCACTGGGGTCCGCGTGATGTAAATTTCATCATCAGAGGGTTTTCCTCGTAGGCTCCAATGCGGACGGCCGCGTACTGTTCTCACAGCAGCGTAGCGATCTACTGCGCATCGGTGAAACACGTTCTCCGAGAGACAGTATAAACAGAACTACTATGCATCCGCGGTGTCCACAGCTGTCCTGTTACACGTAGTATACGCGGAGTATAAACAAAGCTTGAAGCACTCAAAATAGCAAGTGTAAGCACAGAAGAACGCAAATTGAGACGCGGCACATGTTTTGAAGTTTTCGTTAATATGTTCTGGTTATGTCTGTCAGTTGTTGAATATCACTGTGCTGTACTTATACTCCCTACGGGGATCAATTATGTTCATGTGTTACAATGTTATAATCACTGCTCTGTTTGTCTCTTTTTTTTTTACAGTGGAAAACGGAGAGCACTGTGATTTTACAATCCTCCGGAACATGCTCATCAGGTCAGTACAGGACAGTCACGCTGGGCTGAGTATCAGTGCCTAATGCCTCACATGTTTGAATAGTTTGGATCTCCAAGCCAGCACCTCGTTAGAATACATGTGTTTTCCTTCAGTTCTACATTCAGAAAACGTACCTTCAACTATGCAGGTTTGATTTAGATGCTATTGAAATTGTCAAGTTTCCAATACAGTTCTTAAGGACTTCTGCTCAGGACTGAAAATGTAGCAAAGTACAATAATTCAGCTCTGCAATACTCTGGCATTAATACTGCATTTATTCTGTACATTTCAAGAAATATTCTTATTTAATTCTTATTTATAATATTCTGGCATTTACATTTAACACACTTAATACTTTTCGCCATTTTTTATTTATTCATTTACACTGTGGTTATATATAAATCAATGTGTTTAATGCACATATTTGTACATATTTCTTCTTTTTTTATTTCTTTCATATTTTTATTATTTATTTATATTTATCTACATATATTGTTATATTTTATTATTATATACATAATTTACCATTTTACTCCTTTATTTATATTTCTTATGCTTATATATATATATATAGTATATAGTATATAGTATTTCTGATTTTAAACAAATTTAAACAACATTTTTGCTATTAAAAAAAATCTAATTAATACTTCTAGTGAGAGTAAATATGCTAATTAACTTCCCCCTTGCTGTTTTCCAGGACCCACATGCAGGACCTGAAGGATGTGACGAACAACGTCCACTATGAAAACTACCGTAGCAGGAAACTCGCTGCGGTCACCTACAACGGTGTGGACAACAATAAGAACAAAGGACAGCTTACCAAGTAAGTACAGTATCCACAGAAGAACTGGGGTGTCTGGGTGTCTGAAATGCACATTAATAGTGTGAACTAAATGGGATAAAGTTGCTGATGTGGCTGCTGGTTCTAGCAGGACACTCTGAGCAGCTCAGTCACTGTGCAACCGTGGAGGCAACTACAGTTCAGAGGTCAAAGTCTACAGCTACTGACCCTCCAGATTAATGTTGGCAAGCTGTCGCTAAAGCAGCCCAAACCTTTAAACTCATCCCTGACCCAAACAAACCAGCACTAACCCCCCACTAACTGGCCACCAGTATCAGTGTTGTGTTTAATCTGCCGGTACTAACTGAGGCACCGTCTGACTCCTAATCCACCGGCTGCAGCTGTCATTAATCACCAGCACACACTCACAAGCTAATGCATGGTTTATGGCAGCATGCTAAGTGTCTGTGCATTTGTTTGTTTTTAGACCTGAGACGGATGATGGCATGTAAGTGTTACTTCACTTCTTCAAACATCTCTCCAAAGAATGCATTTTCACTCCTCTATCTCTTGACCATTTTCATTTCACCTGATTTATTTATTTTTTTCCCACCTGCAACGCTTTGAAATGTGCACATTAATTTTAACCGAACATTGAAAAATTGTTAACTTTAGTGATCCTCTTTGGCCACGTATTACATAATTTCATACGAGACAGTAATACCATCAAGAAATGTCATAGTTTAGAAGCTTCTACATGACGTCTGGGTAATATATTTAATCGATTTTATCTGGCTTGGTTACTTGCTTTTGCAGTTTGATTACTCATTTCTTATTAAAGGGACTATTTGTAACTTTCAGAAATGCTTCTTAACAGCGACACCTGTGGCCGTGAAATCAACGAAAGTCAGCGTCGGGCTCGCGCTTGCTCGCTCTCAATATACCTGAACGAGCATCGCTCAAAACAGTGAGGCGAGACACGTCAGCTAAAACCACAATATCACTCTATATTTCAGCTGCTTGGCAGTAATGTTAGCTGACCAGACGAAGGTCTCCATGAACATGATTTAGATCTGATCCTAGTGTTGGCTTTTCCTGCCTAAGTGCAGGCTGAGACAGCGGGGCTCTGCAGCGTGT
This sequence comes from Sebastes umbrosus, assembly GCF_015220745.1. Taxonomy (NCBI): domain Eukaryota; kingdom Metazoa; phylum Chordata; class Actinopteri; order Perciformes; family Sebastidae; genus Sebastes; species Sebastes umbrosus. The sequence continues at coordinate 6,771,733 of NC_051283.1, forward strand.
CTCCCTGCTCTCTCCGCCCGCAGCCGGAGAGAGCAGAGGAGACACCGGCACCCGGTCGGTAACGAGAAGACAACGTAAATCTCTGTAGAGCTCCGTCACTTCACAAGACACGGGAAACCTCTGTTGGTCTGGAGGAGCTGCAGCAGTTATTTCTGCACAAACGTCCCCTGTACATTCACTAGATATTCTCAGAGCTAAACTAACTCTTCTGCAGTGTGTAGTGAACGCGCGTTCACGTCTAGAGGTGGAGCGAGCTGAGCGAGAACGCGTGCGCTGTCTGAGTGAAGGCGAGCAGGCATAGGAGGAGGGTACAGCGGCTACACGCGAACACCCATATGCGAGCGCGCATGTGCCGACCCACAAACAGTCCCTTTAACTGCTGTTGAAGAATTTACTGTGCAACTAATGACTTAATGCTATACAGCTACTGGCTAATTAATCTTCTGGTATTTATGCTTGAGGTATTAGGACTTTCTAGCAGCTATGATATCTCCCACTTGGCTGAAGGAACTACAGAGATGTCAACAAACTGGTTGCCAAATTGCAGTAAAGCCACTATCACTCGCAGCAAAATAATATCCACTAATGCAATCAATTCAGCTTAATTAAAATTAAAATGAAATGTAATAGGATTATTAAAAAATTGTAATAAGGGTGAAAATATTTTGTGCATGTAAACATAGTCAATGTAAAAGACGTTTTTACGAGCCTCTATTAACACTGCTCATTAAAGGGGCTAGATGTAAGAATCAGAAATTGCTTGTTAACAGCGACACCTGTGGCCGTTAAGTCAAGCACAGTCAGCGACCTGTTGCTCGCGCTTCTACTCGCACTGCGTAGACGCGAGCGAGCATCGGTCAAAACAGTGAGGCGACACATACGAGACTGAACGTGATTGACAGCTAAAACAACAATATCCCTATATATATTTAACATGCTTGGCAGTAATGTTAGTTTACCTGTCCAGTAGGAATTTGCCAGCTTGGGGTCCGTTTTGATACCCAAAACCAAACGAAGGTCCCTCCATGAACGACCAGCCTAGGTGCGGGCTGGTCGTTTGTTGCAGTTAGCGGACTTCATTTTCTAACCAAACGTTAGCTATCGTTGCACACTGTTAGCCCTGTAGCGGAGCTGAAAAGAGTAAAGGCACTTGCTAGCTTGCATGACGTCACATCCGTTGGATTTTCTTGGAAAAAACAGCCCGCATTTATCACATTAAAAGCAATCTACAGGCAAATAGAGGAAACCCAGAGAGTCGTGGAAGGTCCCATTTTTTAGGTTAGGTTACAACCTGTTCACACATTGGCATTAAAAAACGATTTAAAAAATGTTTTTACGTGTAAAAGCTAACATAAAGTTTAACACATCAGACAAGTTTTACATTTACAAAGAAGATGATATCAGCTGCTGTTGCCCAAGAGCTAAGGACCTCCAATATGGCTGCAGGAAGTGTGTTTTTTCAGCTGGACAAGTAGCGTGTCAAGACCTCATTGTAGCAGCCAGGGCGTGGTTAGTATCCGAATTAGAGTTCTGCCTGTTCTCCTGACAAGCCCCTGTCACCTTCCCGCTACAACCCTCGCTGGAAGCCGTCTGTTACCGGGGGCTTCCAGCGAAGGCTTTCCTCCTTCCCTGATCCTGCCTCTTCTCCTCTTCATCACTCTGCAGTCAGAAAGGCCTTTATTTATTTAAGTGGGAGGGGGAGCACAGCTGTGCAACCATCCACATACCTGCCACTGTGTGCTGTCTGTATGAACACTGACTTGTGTCTCCCAGGAGTCCTCTAGCCCAGATGGAAGAGGAGCGACGGGATCACGTGTTCAAGATGAACAAGATGGAACAAGAAATGGAACAAGTGTTTGAGATGAAGGTCAAAGAGAAGCTCCAGAAGCTCAGAGACTCTGAGGCTGAGGTAAATAATGAGAATGTATGTCTATCAGCGTGTCTTCCTTTTTATTAAGACTCGTTTTAACCTCATGACTGTACGTCCGTTGTCCCTGCAGCTCCAGAGGCGTCATGAGCAAATGAAAAAGAACCTGGAGGCCCAGCACAGAGAACTGGAAGACAAACGCCGCCAGCACGAGGACGAGAAGGCCAACTGGGAGGCCCAGCAGAGGATTCTGGAGCAGCAGAAACTAGACGCCTCCAGGTAATCACTCATCACACATGATTTATTTATTTATTTTTTAAATATATTTAACCTTTATTTATCCAGGATAGTCCCGTTGAGATTTAAAACCTCCTGGCAAAGACGGCAGCAAAAAAAGTTCCATACATAAAAGCACAAATAACAGACAGCAAAAAGTTCAAAACAATCTAAAAATTTCACATAAAAGAGAGAAGTAACAGACATAAAACAAACCGCTAATTGCATCAAACAATAAATTGATGAGCAGTGTTCAGTAACATGTGCATTCAGTGTTCAAATAGTCCTTAATCCTGTTTTTTAAAATCTTGCATGCCTATAAAATAATCAAGTTTAAAGCGTCACTGTAACTCACACTGAGATGAGTGTGCAAAAACTCTAAAAGCACTTTCACAAGAGTTACTGCACGGGAGCAAAGCAATGTACTGATTTGGATGGGGCAGCAGTAAAACATATTTGAGCCACTTAAAAGAAACGCCCACCTAAGACAATCAATATCAGTTTAAGTGTACGCTATATTTAGAATATTTCCACTTTGCTGTCAGACAGCCCTGTTACATGCTTGACTGCTCTTCTGTCCTCTTGTTTTTACAGGACCTTGGAAAAGAACAAAAAGAAGAAGATATTTTAAGAACTCTGGAGGACCTTCGTGATGTTACAGTGTATTTTTTTCCTTTGCCAACTTGCCAGCCTTGATTGTCAGAGCATCTGTCAATCAACTACAACCGCTGGTTGACCATATTACTGTGTAATAATCAAGTGAACGCCAGGGGGCAGCATTGACTGGACTCTGAATTTAACCTGCTCATCCTGTTATTATTTCCTATTGATTCAGTGCGTAGGCCTGTTTTGGGTCACTGCTCACAAAAACAAGTATATTCGCATAGAAAACAGAGAAGCAGAAGTTCAGAGTTCAGTCTTTCTTTCCTCTTTTCTTCTTCTACTTCGGGAATGTCGGATGCTGCGCTGCTCCGTGCTGCATCCTTTTAATGCCAAAAAACAAACAAACAAACAAAGAGGTCGGCCTTTCGCTTCCTGCACATTGGCAGACAGCGTCAGGCTGAAGCTCACCTCAGGCACTGTTTTTATATATATATGTATCTTTCGGTTCACTTATTTAGGTATCACATTTAATTTCCATCTCCTGCAATGTAAATTGTATAATCATGAACTGTTTTCAAACATGAGTAACATGTCCTTACTTTTAGCTTTTTTTTTTTTTCATTTTGTATTGGCCCTGGTATAGAAATTGTGTTTCCAGTATGATATTTTTTCCAGCCTTGCTCTTGGAAACCAAACATGTACTCCTGACTTCACTCATGCTGAGTGTAACAACATCAAGAAACTGCTCTTGAAGTGCTTTTACGTGAATTCATTCTAACTTCTTGTGCAGATTCTTATTTAAAAATAGTTTCCAATAGAATCAAATCTTTCCAGGGGCAGGATGTGGAAAGCTTGTGTTGTAATGCTGATGGATGGGGAAAGCTGGCAAACAGTGGTCAGCTCAATAACTGCACCAAGCTGGCTTTCTCTACATCACATTCAGCACTGTTTGTTTACTGCATCTGTATTTTATAATGTCTTGTTTTTATTGTAAAAAGTCACATAATAAAATTGTGATGGGGAAAAAAAAAGATCTTTATTAAATGTTGGAAAAAAATAGACATTACAAGATTGTTGATACCCGAACATGAATCTGCTGCTATAACGCTACTCCTCCACTCTTCTGGTTTCAGGCTCTCTAGCAGATGTTGTTACCTGGCTGCAGAAATTTGCTCCCATTCAGCCACAAGAGCATTAGTGAGGTCCAAACAGGGAGATCAAGTCTGGCTCACAGTCGGCGTTCCAGTTCATCCCAAAGGTGTTGGATGGGGTTGAGGTCAGGACTCTGTGTAGGCCAGTTAAGTTCTTCCACACCAAACTGGGAAAACCATTTGGGGTTAAACAAGAAAGGGCCTTCCCCCAAATGGTTGCCACAAAGTTTAGCACACTAGCCATTTCTACACAGTTCTACGACCATGTATTCTGTACGTACAGTATATGTAGTTACATACTTCTGAGACATTATTGATAGCCCTAACAAAAACAACCTAAAACTAAACCTTTTTGAAAATCTGAAACTAAACTAAAACTAGCACACACTCTGAAAACTAAGTATTATAACCTTGCACTGGAGTGACAAAATAAGGTATACTCAAAACTGTCAATATGCATACTAAAAAAAACACTTTTGAGTGTGCTGTTAGTGTACACTAATCTCCAACAATACACTATAGAAAGGACAAAAGCTGGACAAAATCAGGCTAAATGTGAATGGTGGTGAAATAGCTCAAAATCAAATAAATAAGTGTAAGGTTTTTGGAAAAAGCATTTTGCTGTCTCCTTAAGTTCAATTGGCATTGTCATTCTAAAGTCACAATTTGATTGACATCTGACGGCGCCCATATTGTGTAATTTACTTTTAGTATAAAACAGTAACGTGTTGGTTTCTTGAGTATTAACTGCAACAGTGGTATATTATAAAGACAAGTATATAGCACATTCTAGACCATTTCACATACATTTAGTATACACACCATATTAGAAAATCTGCCGCAGACTGGACTGGGATGGTCACATGCTTTTAGCCATATCATGTAACAAGGGAGCAGTAAGTTGTTAGCAGCACCCTTGAAGTGTTCAACGAACTGGAAATGCAAAACAGAGACAACTGCAGCATAAATATGATCTTTTGGCATGAAAAAATGTAACTATGACGGCATTTCTGGGGTTCAAAGTGAAGCGTTTGAGGCCATAATGGTGTCTGCTTCCAGCAGGTGGCAGCACAAGACTGCACTGAACTGCCTCTTGCTGACATTGACTTTCCTGCCTTTGATCAGCCTTATCAGTGTCTCTGAACTTTAACCATGACCCAGTTGTTTTTTCTCTTAATGTACTTAAAACCCAGATTGCGCTTGGTAGAGGGTTCACCCTCAGCGTGTGTTGTCATAGCCTTTCACCTACTGAAAATATCTTGCTTTCAAACCACCTGCGTACTGTCATTCTACCTTAAAGAGTCAGATTAGGCTTTATCAGGAACACAGTGCACCTCAGTCTGTGTGGTGTACAGAAGGCTTGTTTAATTTGGTTATTTAAATGGTTTTATTTCCTTGAGAATTGAGGTGAAGGGGTTGGTTGTGGAATTCTGAGACCACCATGGGCTCTTAAGGGGCTGTTAGTAGTCATTCAGGAGGTTCTAGGGATTGTTGAGGGTCTTTGGGGTCCTGCGAGACTAGGATTCTAGAGATATTGAGGGGGTCCTTTTGAGGGTCAAAGTGGTAACTGGGTTCTTGAAGGAGCTCCTTGAGTTCCTCCAGAGTTCCTTAAGGCGGATAAAAGAGGTGTTGAAGGCGTTCTAAGTTCTTATAGGGGTCTCAGGCTCCTTAAGACGGTCCTGGGATTCTTTGGGACATTCTAGTTGCACTTAAGGATATTGCAGGGGGTTCTTGAGGTAGTTCCTTGGTTCCTTGAATAATTGTGGTGGGAGTTGTTGGGCCTCTGAAGTGGGCTCTAGAGGTTTTTAATGGATTTTGGGTTCTTCAGATACTCAGGGATTCTTAAAGGAGGTTTCAGAGGTCATTGTTAAGTTCTTTCTAAAGCCGCCCACACATGATCAGCGGTAAAATCGCTCTGTGCTGGCTGTGCCATTGTTTTTCTGTGGGGAAAGCGGTGCCACCCGACTATAGGCGGAAGCGCTACCCTTGGCGTGGCGCACAGCTTGAAATTGCCACTGAGTCCTGCGCTCAAAGTTCAAATTATTTTGACTTTGACCTCGGTTGTAGCTGACCTTTCCAAGTGCAACCAATAAGATAACCGCTGCAACTGTTGTTGTTGCCTAAAAACAGTTTATGACGTTCTTTGCACACTTTTTGATGTGCATATTATACCTGTGCTGTGCTTTGCCTCTGCAGGGCCCTGCTTCTTACCTCATGGTGAGTTAAAAGCAAATTCCTTATCATGTGAACTGAAGGCAGCTTAAGGGGTCTTCAAGGAGTTGTAGGGGTTCTATTAAGGGTCTCAAGGCAAGATCACAAGAGGATTTGCCAGGTACACATAATAGTATTTCATGGGTTCTTGACAGGTGACTCTTCGGGTCTTGTAAGGTCACAGAGGGGTAATGGGGAATTCTTGACGGTGCTCCTTGTGGGAGTTCAAGTTCCTGACAGATTTTTATAACACTGTGAGAGATTCCTTGTTGTAGGAGTTTGATGGGGGCTTTTGGGGCTCATAAATATGGTTCTAGGGCTCATGAGAATATTCCAGGTGCACTTAAGAGTATTGCAAGGGGTCCTTGAGGTGATTCTTCAGGTCTTGAAAGGTCACAGAAGGGTAATGGGGGACTCTTGATGGAGCTCCTCGAGCTCTTGTGGGTGTTATTATCTGTTAGTTTGAAGAAGTAGTGGGGCTCTGAGATTGATGGCACGTCTTAAGAACAACAACTATTACTTTGTGGACACATGTTCATATTATATAATATACTGCAGAAGCTAACCATCTTTTGATAGTCAACCAAAAATAAACAAACAGCGTCACCTCAGCAATAATTTACTTTTATTGCTCATCATCAATATCTGTCAGTATCTTTCTATTCTTGCCAAAAGATTAGAGGTATTAAGTTTTACCTCCCCAGTATGTCATCATATATGGAAATATGTAACTACATTAGACCATTCTGGGACACTCCCTACTGAAACCTATTTCACAGGAATTGTGTTGCTAGGAAACAGCTTGGGTCCAGGTGTACTTCCTGTCCAATGTTGACTTAAGCAAACACTGCGACAGTGAGATAAGTGTGATCCCATTTACTGAAGTCTTCTGAGCCAATACATGGATCAGTTCTACAATACAGTATCTAATCAATCAACCTGTATCATATCCATATTAGATGTGGTTAACAGATTTTTCCATTTTTAAAAAAAAATCAATGTTGGCTCCATTTATTGATGTAACCTTATGCCTCAGACTTATTCAAACAAAAGCTGGACCCGTTGGACTCCCAGCTGTGATGTGGAGTATAACACACACAAAAGCATACAGTACGCACTGCTGTACGGCAGCATCACGCCACAGCCTTTGCTTGCCCCGCTTCAGCCTCTCCTCTAGCGGATTGGCCGGCTGTGCCCTCGTGTCGACCAGGTGAAGACACTCTCCGCCAATTACAGAGGTGTACACTAAACCCCCATGTGTCGGCCCACATGACAAGACGGGAACTGGTCATAAATCTGCATATAGGGCCCCAAAAAGACAGGGACCAGCCCTGATATCATTACAGTGATCTCTATGTACTGGGGAGTGAAGAACCCAACATACCTCCCTGTTCGTTCATTGGGCCTTTCCTCCACAATTACTGCCAATTCTCGCCCGTATCAGGTGGATCAGAGTCGGTTCATGTTTGGTTAATTGCTGTTCTGACATTGACCTGGTTCATTGAAAGCTGCAGTGTTTCTGGGTTAGCTACAGCTCTGGGCAAAACTATGAGGCTCTAGGAACTGTGCCACTGAAGCCGTCAACACTCTCTCTGTCTGAATATGTTCCAGTTCATATTCAGGCAGTAAGACAACAGCAAGATGAACAGGAGAATATTCAGCTTTGTAACGAGTTTTTTGAAGCACAATGCCAATACTTTGTTTTTAACAGCATTTTGCGCTAATATTTAAACCTATTATACTTGTATGAAAACAATAGTTTTGACCATGTTCATGTTACAATACAATTATTTCACTTCTATAGAGTGTAAAAATTTCTCATCACCATGTAGAATATCTGTTTCAAATGTTTTTATTGTTATCCAAGATAGCAATACATAGTATTGCCATGCTTCTTTTCCATATAAACATATAAAAAATAATATAAAAAAACACAAGAACTCTCATCAAAAAAATAAAATTAATTAATAATATTAATATTAATAAAAGACAAAAATAATAAGATAATATATAGTAGTATTGTATAACTTCATCTACAAAATGTTCTTGCCAACATATCAAGGAAAAACACCCCATGTAGAGTGTTGTGGAACTTTTTTTTTCACCTTTATTTAAGTCAAACATTTACAATGTGTTTTGTTGAAAATATGACACACAGCATATAGAGCAATAGTTTGAATTTACAATTGAAATAGAAATACATAAAGTACAGTCATACCAATTCAGTTAATAAAGATAGAAGACAATTAACATCAGATGTATGTAGTATTAATAATAATAATGATAATGATATTTATTATTATTATTATTATTAAGAATTAATAATAGTAGTCCTGCATGCATGGATATTACATCTTCTAATATCGACAATAATTACCAGGTCGGACTAAAAACCTTAAACTTTAAAGATTAACAAGACATTAGAGGAGTCTTCCAGCAGCTCTGTGAGGCTGTACTTGTGCTTTACGGTAAAAACTAATGTTGGTTCTTGTCATAAATCACCAAAGTATTTGACTAATTAAAAGTTTGATCTCTGGGGGCCATCCATCCCACAGTCCCACAAGAGGCAAATTGTAATAAAGTAGCGCTTTATAAATGCAGTCCATTTACCATTTAGTTTGGAGTCCTGTATTGGGTTATATTATTGGATCGAACCTGTGCTAAAGATCTTCTGCTTTATCCGTATTGCATAAGAGTTGAGGTCAAGCAGAGGTAGCAATGTCCAGTATTTATGCCACGGGGCATCCTGGCTGTAAATAGAGCTGTAATGTGAACGGCGGCTTATCCTTTCGCTACCAGAGGATCCTGGCATAGAGCTGACTGTTTGCACCACACTCTCTGTCAGAGCCAGAGATCCAATTTGATAAAGTAAACAGTGCCATGTGACAGAATTTACATTTGTAAGATATCATTTTGGATTCATAGCTGTGTGCGGAGAAAAAAACATACTGACCATGAAACCTATGATCAAAGTAATGATCCTTACATTATCTCGTTGGGGAAAAGCTACGCAGTGAAACAGTTGTCAAGTTAAACTACCGGTTGTCCTCATTTTGGTTTGGACTCCTTGGAACTCTCTCAAGAACCCACGTGAGTGCATCAAGAACCGCTGGAACCTTACCAATAGGAGTGAGAGGCCCCACGATAAAATATCACAATACTTAAGTCACACAATACGATCTTATTGCGATTCTAAACATTTAGCGATATGTTGAGTATGGCGATAAGATATATTGCGATTTATTCCCTTTTTTCAGCTGCAAATTATGCAGTTTGTCAACATACGTTTTATCTTATACAGTTTTCACTCTGTTCATCTCAGAGTTTTCTTTCACACATATTGAGGTCAGAGGTCAAGGGACCCCTTTAACAATAGCAATGCCATTTTGGTACCAATCATTTCCTTAGCTTTTCTAGTTTCATATGATACAGTATTGTCACTCTAGCTCTAAGTCTGAGCTCGCTACAACAACTGACTACTCGGATTGTTAAGAGGTTAATAGTTTATATAATAGAAGATCAATACTTTACGTCCATTTATCGATACAACATTGCCACGGAAAATGTCACAATACTATGCTGTATTAAGGAACTCCCAAAACCCAGTTAATTACTACATTAGCATGAAATAATGCACTCTGAAACCAACAATAGTGCACATATTCATTAGTCTCAGATTGGGAAAGAATACATTTAAAGCCATTGGATTTGTGACCAGAAAAGAAAGAGTTTTTCAACACCGTTACAGACGAGAGAGAAAGCACAAGATCAATGGATAATCGCATGCTTTGTTGATAAAGAATGGATCCAAAGCATATGTCGTATCTGAAAGTATAATGTTATGATAATTCAATCAGGCAGAATCAGAGCAGAAGGAGCCGGAGTGATAATTACATCCTTCTATTGATGGAAGCCGTGAATGCTTTGACCACTTGCTGCGTACTGGCCGTACATTTCATGGTTGCATTCACTTCAGAAGTTCACAACAACCCAATACAATTACCCAAGAAAATCTAAAAGATAGTCAACACGCACCACATATCCAAAATCCTGATTTTAATTAGCAGAATAACAGGTGGGTGACTGGAGAAACTGCATGTTACAACTCGTCTGTCAGTCTGTTAAAATTTAAAGTGTCCTGATTATAATGCAGTTAAGAACACTTTAGAATTAGTGTGAAATGCCTTTAAAAATACCCATAAGCAAACTGAACATAAAATATTTTAAATTTGATACAATATATATATTTTTAAATGCAGATGATTCATATTTAAAATTGGGAGTGTTGTGTTTTTTGTTGCTACATCAGAAGACCAGCAATAAATATTGAATCATCAATTATTAACCAATATTAAAACCATATCTAAATTTGGATATAGCCTTTATACAATATTTCCATGTATGTCATAAGCTCCTCTTTCCCAGCGACAGAAAACATTTGGTTGTCATGTCTGGAGCCACACCTCCTGCTGCTGCTGATGGAGGAAGAATTACATTTTATTTTCAAAATAAAAGCAGGATTGACACATGATTCTTTTCTGTTTTTAGCTGTGGGCACTAGACAGCTCCAAGCACCAATATTACAAAATTGAAATAAAAATGTTATGGGGGGAGGTCATATCTATAGTTTGAAGGTTCTTTTCTTTTCTTTTTTTAAAAAAAGAGTTGCAGTTTGTCTATTTTAGGATTTTTTTTTATAAATGTACACAATTAATTGAAAATTAGGTAAGTAATTTAAATGTAGCCAAAAATAAATATATGCATAAATAAATTAAGAATATTATTATTTTTTTCATTTATTGTAGAAATAGACTAAATGTGTAGAAATAAATGTGGAATTGGAAATAAATAAATGCAAGTTTAAAAATAAATGTAAATATGTCATGTGTAGAAAGAATTTTTGTGGGAATAAATTTGGAAATAAGTAAATGTGGAAATAAATAATAGTCAGTAAATATAAAAACACAGAAATAGCCTACAAAATATTCTTTATTAATTCCCCATATATTCAGTCTTTACTGGCATTTTTAAAGTAATTAATTTATTTTGAATTAATATGCACATTTAATTATATATAGGCCTATTTATTTATGTCCTGTGTCAGTCTTTGGCTCCCATAGTTTATGAGAAGACTAAACCTGTATTTATTATTATTATTATTATTATTATTATTATTTGTATTATTAATAATAATAATAATAATGATAATAATTGTATTTAGTATAGCGCCTTTCCTAAAACACAATTCACAAAGTGCTTTACAATAATAAAAATGTATTAAAAACAGTAAAAACAAATAAACAAAAACAAAAAACAATCACTAAAATAGCTGTTAGAAACACAAAATTACAAAACTAGAGAGCAACAAATTGACACAGAGGCCACAAAAGGAGGTCAAAGGCACTCTTCTAGCAAAAAGTTCAAAAATCTTCAATCAGATGACTATTTCATTGTGAAATACTAAAAACACAGACAATGCAGGCACATTACGAGATGGTTACACCACCCATGCGTGTCGGCACAAACAGCCTTCTTCAGGACACAAAGGCCAGTTTAAATAAGTGAGTCTTTTGCATCAACTGATTATATTTGTCACACGTGTGCACATTGTATTTATTTATCTATTTAAACTGGCTGGTGTGCTTCACCTTCTTACTCAGCTACTTTTATTGTGAAGCCTAGCACCATGTGTTCCGGTGTTCCTCTGCTCTGAGCCCGTGCGTCTTGACGCCCGTCTGGCAGCGATGGTTTGTATCGATGTGATCGCTGGCGTCTCGCTGTCAGATGAGCGTGTGGAGGCCGACCTGTGGCCAGTCACACAGCGGACTGTTGGAGGGCAAAGTTTACAGAGCAGAGCAGCAGCAGCCTGTCTATCCAGCTGTTATCTCCCTCAGAGGACGACACGCAGAGGACCGGCTCCATCTGCCCGGAGAGCTGCGAGACGCTGAACCGAACCGGAGTGTGTGTGATCCACGCAGCAGCAGCAGCAGCATGTAGCCACGACAACGAGGACAACTACTCCTACATGGTGCGTGTGATTAACACCATCTTTAAAGAGGAATATGTGTGTGATGTGTTCATCTGTGTGACTGTCCCCTCTCTGGTCTCCATGGTGATTGTGTGTTTCAGTCTGATCTGTCTCTACCGTGGCCCTCCGTCTGCTCCGGTCCGCTGCACTGATCCTGATCCGAGCCCCGGTCCCGGTGTGACCCCCCTGGAGGAGCCATGGGTGGGAGTCTGGGCTGTCACCGCTCCATCCCCAAGGACCCCACAGACTTCAGCTGCGGCAAGCGCAAGTTCAGCGCGGCGTGTAACTTCGGCCACATCCTGGTGAACCAGGAGCGGCTGAACATCAACACGGCCACCGAGGAGGAGCTCATGACTCTGCCGGGAGTCAACCGCGCCGTGGCGCAGAACATCGTGGAGTACCGGGACTGTATAGGAGGCTTTAAGAAAGTGGAGGACTTGGCTTTAGTGAGCGGGATCGGAGCCACCAAACTGGAGGTGATCAAACTGGAGATCTGCGTCTCCAGCAGGACCAGCTCGTCCCAGCACTCCCCGTCCTCCCTGCGTAAAGACCCGGACCACCAGCAGCCCTGCACCGGCATGAACATCAACACCGCCACGCCGGCGCAGCTCATGAGCATCCGAGGCATCACGGAGAAGATAGCCAAGAACATCGTGGCCTACCGGGCGGAGCACGGTGCGTTCAGGAGCATCGAGGACCTGGTGAGGGTCCACCACATCAACAGCTCGCTGCTGGACAAGATCCGCTTCCAGGTGTTCGTGGAGCGCTCCAGGGCGCCGTCCACCAACACCAACGGGGGGCTGACCTGCACCACCAAGTCCCACCCGAGCCCCACGTCGTTCAGTCTCAGGAGCGACGACCTGGACCTCCCGCCCGGAGGACCGACCCAGATCATCTCAGTGCGGCCCAACGTGGAGCCGCCGCCCGGGCTGAGGGACGGGAAGCCCGTGGTGCGTCTGGCCACCTGGAGCCTGCAGGGCTGCTCCTGCGACAAGGCCAACAACCCGGGGGTCAAAGAGGTGGTGTGCATGACCCTGCTGGAGAACGAGTGAGTAAAAACATATAGAGCTTACCTGTTTACTCATGATCTATCTAAAGTGTTGTGAGATGGATGTGTCATGGTGGGGTAGTCTCACATGTCAAAAGTTAGGACAAGTTTGAACTTTTTACATCGAGGTAATGGAGAGCAGAGATGGGGCAAATCTCAAAAGGCTTTGAAATCCATTAAAACATAATAAAAATGGAAATATATATATATATTTAATAGAATATATAGGTGAACAAAGTATTAAACAGAACAACACTATAAATACAATCTTTAATATGGTGCCATCAGGTCCATTCTTGGTCTGTTTCTGTCACAAATGATGCTGTGATTTTGTTATAGAGTAGATTCTTTGGAGAGTTTTGGTGGCCCCATAGAAGAATCCTCATATTAAACCACTTGGCATCACCATCACATAGGGAACACCATGCACAGTCAAAGTCATACACTCAGAAACTCAAGAGGAACTTCAGATTCCCAGAGGCCCAAAGAGGTTCACCGCATGTCAGTTGGTTTTGTTAATTTGTTTAATTGCAAATAATTTGTTGAGGAATTTGCACCACTAAAGTACAACGTAGCCTTAAACCTTTTTAGTTGATATTGTGCTCTCAGGGTGCTTGTTCCAAAGTTGTATTTAATTAATTTGCCTCAAACTAACTGACTGACACTTAAAAAATGTGTGAGTTGATAATTTTATTCCAGCACATATGAGTACTGGTTGGTTTGCGGGTCTTTGTGTGCACTGTACTTGACGAGAACTTGGACATGACATGGTAAATGGGCTTGCATTTATATAGTGCTTTTCTAGTCTTCCCACCACTCAAAGCGCTTTTACACTACATGTCAGCATTCACCCATTCATACACTGATGGCAGAGGCTGCTAAGGTGCCAACTTTGCCATTCAGGAAACACTGTTACTGTTATGTGTCTAATCTAAATACTCACCCGCTCCCGATAGCTATGCCTTCGGGAGCAATTTGGGGTTAAGTGTCTTGCTGAAGGACACATCGACATGTGACCCGGAGCAGCCAGGGATCGAAGCACTAACCTTGCGATTGGGGGACAACCTGCTCTACCTTCTGAGCCACAGCCGCACATGGTACTAAGGGTAGAAGGGGGGGGTCAGTAGGGGTCCAAAAACACATTTTTACCCAGGGACCCACCAACAGGTTTATTAGGCAAAAAAATTAACCTTGCAGCTTATTTTAAAAACTTTTTTTAACTTAAATTGGAAGGTTCAACTAGAAGTTGCTGGAAGAAGGAAAAGAAAATAATCTTACAAAAATATGTAAAAAAACAAACAAACAAACAGTTAAAACGTTAGAAAAAGAACAAATAATAATAATAAAAACACAAAAATGAATACATATTACCGATAATATACTTATTTTTAATGTCAAAAAAGGAACCTTGCAGCGTATTTAAGCATACTTAAAATAAAAGATTCATCTAAAATTGAAGTTGCTTGAGGAAAGAAAGAAAATAACCCTGTAAAAATATGTAAAAAAAACAAAACAAAACACAGTTTAAACATTATTAGGAAAAGTGTAAATATTAAAAAAACACACAAAAAATGAATACATATTACTGATAGTATACTTAATTTTAATGTAAAAATACTAGCAACCGTTTCCCCACATTTATTGATTACTTGCCCCGGATCAGGCCATCTAAGAATTAATATTTCTGAGACCTGGTCATGAAACCATCAACATGAGATAAGAATAAAGTCTGCATCTGCTTATAAAGCCGGTATAACTTTAATACACCCAAAGCAAGAAAAGGTGGCGCATGAATATAATAGAACAGATTAACATTTCCAATACAAGCTCTCCACAAGGCAACAATCCAATACTGTCACAGCAGCAGGTTTCTAGGCCAAAAAAAAAAACGAAACTTTGAATCTGATGCAACATCTCTGATTCTGTGATTGACAGCGTTGTTGTTTGACAAGTCTCACTTGTGAAGAAAACGAGTGAAGAGCATTGGACGACTTAAGGTTACAATGTTCTTTTGCCCTGAGTGCAGCATTTATGCAGATAACAGGAAAATAGGCCTCAGTGAATCCAGGTTAATCTGCCCTGATAACTCTGAGAGCAGTGTTACAGTGTCGGGTTCCAGTCAATGAATAACAAGATCAATTCAAAGGGATTCTGCATGTATTTGCTTGACAACGAGCTGCTCGGCTCAGCTTGTCCAAGAGCTCTACTGTAGCTCAGGCCTGAGATTGCTCAGCATGATACGACATACACAAGATATTTACTTTGTTCTGCTCGCCATGTTCTTCAATTTATTCGTTGTTATTAATACACACCTCTTCTTGAGGAGGGTGTGACCAGACTTTCCCATTCTCACTGTCAGTTTGCCAGTTGAAGTGCCTGGAGCGGTGCAGTAACCTCCTTTGGGTGGTGAGCCCTGACCTGCTTGGTCATGAACTGTGGGGCATTCCTGCAGCACATGTTGTGACGTCTGAAACTGTCACTGCCAGTAAAATTAGTATCCTCTGCAATGCAGCCATCATATGATCCATCCTACAACATAAACATTCTGTTCTCTGTCGTATGGAGAGGCCGTCGTACCAAACTCCATTTGAAAATCAGTCATTTTAATGTTACTTTGCTTAAAAGAAAACATACATACTTCATTGAACTCGACTAAATACCTCTGTCGAATCCTCTGCCTCTGCTCATCAGTTCATCATCAATTCATATGTCATGGACTAGAAATCAGTTAGTCAACAATTAGGGCTGCAACTAATGATTATTTTCATTATCGATTAATCTGCTGATTATTTTCTAGATTAATCGATTAATTGTTTGGTCTATAAAATGTCAGAAAATAGTGAAAAATATCTATCCAAATTTCTAGTCCAATGTCTTGTTTTGTCCCACACCCAAGTCAGTTTGTCCCATCAGTTTAAATATGATATAAAACAGAGAAAAGCAGGAAAACTCCATATCTGAGATGCTGAAAACAGCATTTTTGCATGAACAATTACAGTTGACGATCGACTAATCGGTTAGTCGACTAATCATTGCAGCTTCACAAACAAGTCTAAAAATCTGATGATATTGAAATAATTGCTGCTAGGTCGAAGATTTCAACATTTCAAAGCCTTTATTGGTCATGTTCTGCAAGGTGATTCTGCTCAGGACTCCTGCAACATGTCATCAAATCACCAAGTGGCATCAAGTAAGCTAGCTAGCTTAACAGGTCTGTTGTCTGATCATGCCATCATTCCTATTCTCAATAGCTGGCTAGTATGAAGCTTTTCTGTGGAAGCTCCACCTGAACGATGGGTTTATTTCAATGCTCCTCAGGCTATTTTTGTTATCATTCTTTGGAGATATTGCACAAGGGATCTGAGCAAGGAAATACATTAAAATGTCCCTTTTTCTGTCTCATTTGGACAGCGTCTTGGTCACTGCAGAGCCCTGAGCAGCTACTTAGTTCAGCCCTATTAGCCCTTATCAGAGGCTGTTTGGCTGATTCAACATGTTGAAGCGATGAGAGAAAGCTGTGTGAGTGGCTGATGAGCCTTTGAATCAGTGATTTTGTACACTTCCTTATTTGCTTTTCCTTTTCTTCTTTTTTTTTTACAAGAAAAAGACTATTGGCTGACAGTGCCAACTTTTGCTAAACAAAAAACACCAACAAGATTTACCAATTTTTTAATCAGACATATTGTCAATTTGCATTTCGAGCATATGACGGTACTGTTCAGCTACATTCACAGCGGTGTGAAACTGGTTGGCTTGTTCTTTTTCTGTCTCATCACTTTGGAGAACAAATAACGCACTAATACTAGTTATTTTCTTTGATGCAGGCTCAGAACGTAGATGCATGTTGAAGTCGAGGTAGCCGTTGGTTTTAGTCTTTGCGGTGATATGAAGCGGCCTAAAAGTTTTAGTAGTCTTTGAACAAAGTGCTTGTCGGATCTCCTAATAGTGTCTGAAACCCCTTTTCTGAAGGTGGAAACGTCATGAAAATGTTTGTAACATTCCAAACCAGACAGTTCAACAACTATGCCCGCTGTATGCAGCGAATGGGGAGGTGTGGAAGACGGCAATGTTTGAACTTTTCTTTCAAGTTATTCCTCACACTTCTGTCACTTTTCATGTTGAACACTAAGTGCAACACCAAGAATGCTTTTGAGGAGAGAGTTTAGTTCTTTAAAGCTGACTTGATGTGTCAGGAGGCTTTAAGCCTTGGTTATACTCCCAAACGGAAGCGTACACAGAGAGCTGCAGACACCAGGGACACGTACAGGTAGTAGGTCTGTTTATACTGTCCGCTTGGAGGACGCGTTCAACACATGCGCAGTAGATCGCTACGCTATCACTTGTAGTATAGTACCACCAATTTGTTGTGACTGCACTGATCCGTCCCATCCACGTAGTACGGAAATGTTTGATGTGCACACACAGATGAAACTTTGGCCGTGCGGACACTCACGATCCTTGCGGATCAGAACTCTGTCTTTGGTGTGTCTTTGCAGTCTCGACATAATGCATAGCGGCGCACGCTTTCAGTCTCCTCTTGAAAGCATTCACAGTGTTGCTTTTGAACGGAAAACCCATCACAAACATCTTGAACACCGGTCTCCTGCTTGAAAGTCCTGTGTTTGTTGGACCCATTCACCTCCACTCTCGCCCACCATAAGCATTCTTTTTTAATTTTTAGTGTACGTCACTAGCTCTGAGCGTAGCTTATTTACGTGGATGTGTTTACATTGCAGTCAGTACAGACTACATGGCGTACAAATGACACGCCCAAAGCAAGAAAGGCGTTCTTATTGCACGCTAAATGCCTTGCGCATTATCGTGGCATTCGTACGCCTTTTCATGCGAAGGTGCTGGTGCTACTTCCACACCTGGTCACTCACTGCTACTGCGTTGTTTGTTTTGGAGAGTTACAAAAATGGCCAGATGCTGTTAGACAATTCAACAATCACACTGAGGCCTTTATACCTCTGGGCAGCTTTAGACTTGCTGATAATGAAAGCCACAAAAAACGTTAAACTTTCTGAAAAGGGTTTGGTGTGGTATGATTTCATATAAGAGGATTGCAGTCATCCCTTGTTATTAAACCATTAGCTCCACCACACCCAGTACAAACTGCCTTAGGTAAAGTTTGGAACCTCACATGACTGATTTGTGTGATCAAGGAGCATCTGTCATGTGTTTTTGTTTGATTACCTTTGGCGTCATCTGCGATCTCCCTCCATATCTCCCTCCTCTTCCATCTCCTGCCAAACCCACCCACCCTCTTGTAAATCTCCACCACTTCCCTCACTTATGCATCCCACTTCCTGTGTTCCCAAGCCATGGGTAACAAGCCTAATGGTGATAATATTCTAGGGATCATTGTTATAGAGGAGGAGGAGGCTGTAGAGGTGATCCGGTGTGTTTGCGCAGCGCTGTGGGAGCAATCACAAGATCCAGGCTGAGTTTACACACTTCCTGGCTTTCCTCCAGGCACAAGCAGAGAGCTACTAGAGTTCAATGAACTCCCGCCTACCATAGGTTACACAGCAAACTGCGCTCAGCCACCGCAGCCTGCTGATGTTAGTAATCAGCCTGCCTTTAGTCAGCCTCACACACTGGGCTGAAGGGAAGTGAAAGAGTCGCCATTAGCGCTTAACAGCAGGGCCAATCTGGATCAAGGTGTAGATGCGAGCTGACAGGGACTCACTTGATTCAGAGAAAATGCGGCTGTCGCGGGGAAAAGCCGTGTTTCCGCTCCTCTCTTTCTACATGACAGTTTGTAGGAGGACATTTTCTGTTTGCTTTTTGTGCTTCATCAGTCTGTGCTTCTTTTCTTGTGTCACAGAGAATAATTTGGCTGCCTTAGTGTTGAAACATTCCCGATGTTGTCTAATGTGTCTTACAGTACTGTGCAACTTCCAAGCTGCATGAAGCAAGAATTACATGCAACAAACAACATCTAGCCTCTCTGTCCAAACGCATTATGACAGCTTATATTCATCCAGTTTACCAATCCACCTACCTGACTGCACACGGGAAGTATCAAAACATGAAATTGAGTTACAGGACGGCGGTGAGGAAGTGATCCTTCCAGAGAACGCCGGGCTCACCAACGTTAGTCGCATTTGTCACCCCTTTGATTTCCTTTCATATGAGTCATTATGGACGAGGCAGGCCGGAAAACATGAGCTTGCAGTGTGCAGTTCATTGACATGACTTTTGTTATGGCTTTGAACAAGTAAAAGGAATATTCCCACATCAACGCAAATTCGTTTTAATGCCACTAATTTCTTTAACACATTAACACAACTTGTGATTTTTAGGTTGTATCGGTCTCATTTTTAAAGCTAGAGTGAAGATTCTGGTATCATATGAAACTAAAAAACGTAAGGAATCCATTTGTACCAACTATGTCATACGAGCTTGTCGGGAAGGAGGCTAAATAACGCTCTAAACTTACGCTAATATTTTAGCAACACTCTTTCTTCGGAGGTAGACTATTAAATTAGTCAGTAATCAATAATGTTAGCTCACACATGTGTCATTAAGCTCCTGGCACGGTCTGATTATGTAATTTACCAAAACATGACCTTCTTTAAAGTACACAATAATGGCTCCCACACCTTTTTGAACTTCAACTAGTTCAGTTACTTCTCATTACTGAGAGTACAGTGAACATAGTTGACACTGAAACACGAGTCAAAAGGAGAAATTAGCTCATATGTCAGTGTCAATTTCATGACCCAAATAAGCTGAACCTTGAAGCCACAAGGTTACTCAAGGTTGTTTTGACTTTTTCCATCACAAGTCAAGTCGCCAGGGTTTGTTTTCAGTGCTGCTATGTCTGTATTCGACCCCTGACCTTGCTGACAGGGCTGACGATGAGAGGAGATGGATGGCTCACGTGAGGAAGTGGAGAGTTGCTACTGAAAGCTAGCTAGTAGTTAGCTGCAGGACAGCGGGAAAAAGGAAGACACCAGGCGGTCTCGTAGCCGTGCTTTCTGTGGGTTTGTGTTAGGTTTTATTTCCTTTGATAACTCCGAAGTGTATCTGACAGATCATATTGAGAGAATACAGGCTATCAAATCATACTACCCCAGAATCTATAGCTATTGTATTGACTGAAATCCAGGCCCAATGAGGAGATGAACATCTTACTGTCACATTTCATATCTCCACCTTTCCTTCATGTTGTTAGCAGCGGTGGCTAACAGACGATAGCCCAGCCTGCTTGTGTTTAGCCACTAAAGCCAATTATATGCTAATGAGTTGCTGCTGATATTCCTGGTCTTTGAGTGACAGGCGTACAGACGGCAGCTGTTGTAGTCGTTCCCTTGTTAATCACATTACTCTAATCAGATCTGCTTCTGCTCCTTGTTTAGCTTATCAATTCTCTACTGAGAACTATACAGGCTTGTAAAACCACTCGAGAAAATCAGTAAATGGCTGCATTTACTGTACACAAAGCGTTTCATTGTATACATCAGCTGGAATGCCGTCGGTTCTCGGTCTGAGTATGTGTTGAACTTCTTAGCGTACAGCCAATTAAACAGTTTATTTTAAGGGTATTACATCACCATCATCAGACAGTCGCACTGAATAACAGCCAGACTGCAGCCTGAGACATAACACAACAAGCAACGACACAAATGTCTCCTTCTTATCTACTGTACTCTACTGAGACATGTCTTTTGTTGCACATTGGCTTCCACTGGGGGAAAAGTGCACTGCTGACATCAGTTTGTAGGCTACCTACCTTATTCATTGTAGCCAGTGGGCAACTCCAGGGTCTGAAAAGTGAAGCCAATGTAGAAGCAAAGAAACGGAATTCTGGTGTTTTTTGACAACAGCCGCTGCCTCCATTTTGGACTGAAAATGTTTATAATATTGTATTGTTCAACTCGGACCATTTCGGTAGAATATGATAACAGAATAGAAATACTTTTTTTGACTTTTTAGGCGGACATTTTACCGAAGTCCGGTAGTTGCTTTTAGTCCAAAATGGCGGAAGCGTAGCTCTGCTGCTGGGCGCTGATAGTTGCAATAGAACGATCAATTGACTTTCAATTCTTGGCAATATACATTCTTTGGCGGACGTGCTTTAAACATGCATTAGTTCTAATAGCCAGCAGGGGGCGACTCCTCTGGTTGCAAAAAGAAGTCTTGAAAATGAGCCTACTTCTCACTTGGTTTATTACCTCAGTAAATATTGTAAACATGAGTTTATGGTCTCAATCGCTAGTTTCAAGTCTTCTTCAATACAGCATGATGTTCATTTAATAAATTATGGTCCCATTTAGAGTCAAATAGACCAAAAAGAAGGGGGATGCTTTAGGGCGTGTCTACTTTGTGATTGACAGGTCGCTACCACGGCGTTGTCCAGTCTCTTGAGTTGTTTAACCCTTCAATGGTGTGTTTTCAGTTCATGAAAGGGTTAAAGCTTTGCTACTGGCCATTATTAATTATTAATTAATCTAATATTTAGAATACTTTTGCTGGGTTATCTTGCCGTGAGACAGCTATACAGTCAATGTTTCTGACGGGGAACTGAATGATTTATCTATGCTCTCACCAAAGCAACCAGACTCCATTGAAAAAAACAGTGATTTTACGCCGCAGAACACGGGAGTTGCTGGCCTACCGCTGCCTCGATTGGTTAATTTGTTTGTGCTATTGTGTGACTTTGGTGAATCCGAACTAACCAAAGTCACACAATAACACAAGCAAACTAACCAATCGAGGCAGCGGTAGACCAGCAACCCTTATGTTCTGTGAGGTAAAATTACTGTAATTTTCAATAGAGTCTGGTGCCTTTGGCGAGAGCATAGATGGATGGATACAACGGCTTCAGTTCCCCGTCAGAAAGGGCTGTCTGACAGCAAGGTAAAACGAACAAAGTATTCTAAATATAGCGTACACTTTTATACAGTAGGTGAGTCTATCTTTTAGGTGGCTAAAATATATTTTTCTGCTGCCCCCGTCCACAGCAGTACATTACTTTGTTCCTATGCTGGTACTCTTCGTCTGTTTCTCCAAACTGGGGGCGTGCCGACCGTCATCTACTGTAGGTAATACACTGACTATGGATGAGCACCTCATACAGCCCCATTTCAAAACACCCAAACTACCCCTTTAAAGCCCAGACATGAGAGTGATATCGATTTTCTCGTCTCACTCTTGGAAAGAAAGCAAATAAGTTAATTTCCCCAAATTTGGAGCTACACTATATTTATCATTTTTAACATTTTTTAAGAATGCTGCTGTCATGTCATAATGGCCTGTTGTCATTAACCACGATGTAACTTGTTTACCATAATTACACAAATGAAGCAAATGATTTGCAACTAGGATGTGGTAAACAGTTCTACACAGAGTGCCATCCATTCTTTGATACCACAAAATACATTTTTCACCCTCAGCAGAGCCACTCCCAGGCTTAGTGAGCGACCGAGACTGTGCACATCTCCGCTTTTAAATCTGTTGACTGAAACGTACTGTACACGAGCCCGGCGCAGCTGTCGAGATGATGCACCCAACATCTGTGGTCTGTATATTAGGCCTGGATTATGAGATAGGCAGGCACAGAGTTTGGCAGCGGCGTCACACGCTCTTTTAATCCCTTCACAGACTGACATAGCCATCAGAGACACACACATAAGCGTGACATTTTCAGTGACGTTGGCGACTTGAATCTCACTGAGATTCACTGAAGGAATCCAGTGAGATTGAGGGCCATGCAGCGTGGGTGCTGAGGTCATGAGGATGGGGGTGCTGCAAAGGAGGTCTGTGCTGAGCTGACGCAGGGTGTTGGGTGCTCATGTGGAAATTTCCATTGGCGCAGCATTTTATTGTGGGTGGACAGTGAGTTAGGGGCATTGCCCAGCAAGCCCTGCCAGCCAGGAGTCACTCGGGCCAATACAGTGCTCCCAACCCCCCCCCGTTTCTTTTGCTAAACAAAGCTGATTTGGGCTTGTTTGTCTCCTGCAGCAGCAAATCAAACCGACTCACTATGGTCACTAGTAAGCTAAATGCAACTTCACTTTAATCAGTGGGATTAGAACCAAAGATCCATTGCCTTAGAAGTAGTGGAGAAAGTGAGAAGAATCCAAATCTGATTTATTTGCCAAGTATGTGTGCACATACGAGGAAATTGACTCAGTTTTTTTTTGCATCTCTCTCTCTCTTATAAATATTTATATCAATATATATATAATAAGCGCCAATGACCAACAATAAAATAAGAAATAAAACATCTATATACTGTAAACAATAGAAATAGTGCAAAGAAATACATGGACTGTATGATTATGATTATGTACAGAATTTAAATGTATAGATGTCTATATACTATATGTACAGCACGTAAGATTGATATTGACAATCCTTAAGATAAATTAGAACTGTATTAATCCCGAAGGAAATTCTTGTGCCAGAGATTGCTCAAAATTACAACAAAATTATAACAGAAAGTAAAACAACAACAACAAAAAATCATAAAAACTTTTCAAACCACTACAGCAGTATATACCTCCTCTCTACTGTCCATACGTTCCAAACATACCAACATATGGCTAAATAAACACATTACATTTGTCGCTAGTTAGCTGTGAGCATTTGAGGTTTGTGACCAATGTAAGCAAATTAAGTTGCAATCATTTAATTAAGTTATTGTTCTTATTTAAGGGATAGCGCTGTTACTGCTCTAATACTGACGGGGACAAAGTCTGTGTCTTCCAGGTGTGAAACCTTCAAAATCCCATTAAATAGATTCAAATTTCTTCGGTGATTAAAGCTGATTCAATTGAATTTTGACCACTAAGGGACCGAAAACATCAGAACAAGCTGACAGATACACAATGCTTTTTGTTTTGCATATCATTGGAGACATTTTCCAACATTTAATAACTGTGTCATCCTGCAGAAAACAAATCAAGTTACGTACCGATAATGTTAAATACATGCTTGATACAAAATGTATGTCATAATTAGGGCTGTTAAAATATTTAATCGCAATTAATCGCATGATTGTCCATGATTAATCACATTTCTTTATCTGTTCAAAATGTAACCTAAAGGGAGATTTGTCAAGTATTTAATACTTTCATCAACATGTGAGTGTGCAAATATGCTGCTTTATGCAAATGTATGTACATATTCATTATTGGAAATCAATTAACAACACAAACATTGACAAGTATTGTCCAGAAACCCTCACAGGTACTGCATTTAACATAAAACAATATGCTCAAACCATAACATGGGGAAACTGCAGCCCAACAGGCAACAACAGCTGTCAGTGTGTCAGTGTGCTGACTTGACTATGACTTGCCCCAAAACTGCATGTGATTATCATAAAGTGGGCATGTCTGTAAAGGGGAGACTCGTGGGTACCCATAGAACCCATTTTCATTCACATATCTGGAGGTCAGAGGTCAAGGGACCCCTTTGAAAATAGCCATGACAGTTTTTCCTCACCAACATGTAGTGTAAGTTTGAGCGTTATTTAACCTCCGTCACGACAAGCTAGTTTGACATGGTTGGTACCAATGGATTCCTTCAACACACTTTATGGTGCGAGTGCATTTTACCCTTGAGCTATGCATGTTCATAGCTGTATATCTTTGTTCATGTTCATGTTATATAATGTTGGAAATGAAAGGTTTTCAGCCGACAACGACCGTACACAAGGCCACAGGTCACAGAGCCGATAGAAGAACCGTTTCTTCCGTACACGAAAGCCTCTCAAGCTAAAGTGACTATTTTTACACAACAGATTGATCATTGTTCATTTGATTGTGTCGTCTAAGGTTGAACTCTTGTGTGTGCAGCTGAAATGCACCGCAAAGCACTAAAGATGTATAATATTCGCAGGTGAGTATTTCGCATCTTCGTGTCGTTTATTCGTCACGCCCCCCCTGGCGTGTAAAGACCTTTTAATATGTCAGTATGTTGTTTGTTGTGTCAACCACTCTTGTAATGTGGGGTGTGCTGAACATTGCATCCTCCAGACGAGCAGGATTTAGTCTTCTTGTGTAATTTTCTGGGAAAATATGAAGTCAAACGTAGTTCACAAAGCATGCTCGTGTTGAGTAAGAAGAGCCGACATCTATAAGAAATTCCAACAAACTACTTCAAAGTTCAGCGTTGTTTTGCTGGATATTCCCTTTTCCACATGACTACAGCATTAAATCCACTAAACAGTACACAAACACATCAGCCTGTACAGGATATTTCAGGCTCATCCTGTTCAGCTTTAAAACATAGTATAATAGTAATAGGCCCCGAGCTGCTATCAGCAGTGATATGAAGTGAAAAAAACAGAAGTGCATTTATGATCACAGTCAGCCCCCCATCAGGCGGTGTGCTCTTTAAATGTGTGGTGAACTGCAGCTTGGAGTCTTTTCCTCATTCAGGGCTAGAAAATCCTGAGAGACATTATTTATGTCCAAGGTCATCTCCGCCGCCGCCGTCGCTGCTCGTCACTTCTTATGCAACCTTGTGTCTGCCCTCAGATTTGCCTTAATCTGACAGATGCCGGAGCAAGATTTTGCTTCATCTCGTCGTGTTTGTGTCTGCAGAGTGGCACACAGAGATTCACCGCATCGACGATACGCTCTGTTGTCACGGTGACACTGAGCGATTGTGTCTGCAACCTTTGTATTTTTTGCACTTTCTTAAATATTGTTTGCATCAGGAGTATCTCCTATAGACACAGCAAATTCTATCGACCCTCTAAAAAGGCCTGGAAGTACAATAAAATCACTCGCCGCATCCCCGACTCAGCATTATCCTTCATGTCTTCGTGACACGGCCGAAGCTCAGGTTAACCCCAGGGTGTGCTGGGAATTGAATCCCTGCCAGTGGAAACGGGAGGATCAGGATCTTTAGCCAGCGGGAGTGAAGCAGCGTTTCTGTGAGAGTTTCTTTCATTGTGCAGAGCGATCACACCTACGGTAGAGGAAAAGAGGTATTGTCTCTGTGATGGCAGGCCTGTTTGTTCTGAAAACAGGATCTGTGGACTCGCTGATTACGGAGGCGACAAACTTTCTGCTCCGACTCGCAGTGTTATGTAACGTGAGAGCTGTTCAGTCGGGCGGGGTCCGCATGGTCAAGCTGTAGAAATGAGGATTGTTGAAACCGGTGATCCCATTTGTAAATAGAGATTTAATGGTATTGCTATGTAAAGAGATGTACCGTTCGTATTTGTCATTTGACGGCTTTTCAGTTTCTGGTTGCTATAGATAATCTAGTCTGAATGTATTTTTAGGTTACAAACATGCATTTTCGCGTTGTTTATTCATCATGCCCCCGGTGAATGCCTTAGATTAATTAAGGCTGTAAAACTTGCAAAATATTCAGTATGTAGTTTGTTGTGTCAAACAGTCTTGTAATTTATCCTCCAGACTAGCAGGCTTTAGTCTTGTTGTGTGATTTTCTGGAAAACATGAAGTCAAAAGTATGTGAGTGTGTTGAGTAAGAAGAGCCAACAACATCTATAACAAATTCAAACAAACGACTTCAAAGTTGTTGCTTTTAAAAGTTGTTTTGCTGGACATTCCCTTTTCCACATGACTACACCATTAAATCCACTAAACAGTACACAAACATATCAGCCTGTACAGCTTGAAAACATACAGTAGTATAATAGTAAAAGGCCCTGAGCTTTCCACACATCGAGATCCATTTTCACCTCTATATCCTTCACCTACTGTACTAGCAGTGGCCTGCTGAATTATGCATCAGCAGCTGCTTTAATTGATTCTAATTCCAGTCACAGTGAATCTGTTAAGGATTGAAGCTACATGTCCACAAGGTCCGGCGAGGACACAAGGAGGACTCGCCGCTCCACTCGACTGGCCTGTTCGAGCCGATTTCTCCCTGGTTCTCTGCTCATCATTTCAAACAGGAAACAACACGGCGGCCTGCTCATAAACTTTCTGTTATTCCGTCTAAACAATCCACCAAAATCTACTTCTGAAAACATTTTCGGGGAGAAATAGAATTAGATCGCCTAGTTTCACAGCTTGGTCCAAGTTTCGTGAAGCCAGTTGTGTCCCGCTGGACGGGCTCATTTGCATAAAGTAGAGATTTTTTTTCAACTTTATGCAAATAGAGACCCTCTCCAACTCGCCGCAACACTCCCACCATGCACTGAGGGACTGCTTCTCCTGCTTTCCATAGGAAATGAATGGAAAACGTTGAGGCGTTCTCCATCACCGGATCTGGTGGAAATGCGCTGTAGGATTTACATACCTAGAACTACTTCAACATGAGGCTGTAGCAAGCTCACTTACAAGTCCTGGTACAATATAATGCCAACTGTTTTTTGTTAATACATCAGCTGAACTAAAAGGGTATCATTAGAACACATCAGTTGTTTGTACCAACGACGTCAGTTACTGAAGTTGTTATCTATGCTCTCGCCAAAGCCACCAGACTCCATTAAAAAAACAACTTTTACCTCGCAGAACACAGGAGTTGCTGGTCTACCGCTGTCTCGATCGGTTAGTTTGTTTGTGCTATTATGTGACTTTTGTCAATCCGAACTAACCAAAGTCACACAATAACACAAACAAACTAAACGATGGATGCAGCAACCCCCGTGCTCTGCGAGGTAAAATTACTGTTTTTTTCAATGGAGTCTGGTGGCTTTCGCTGGACCATAGATAACGGCTTCAGTTCCCCCGTAGGAAACACAGACTGTATAGCTGTCTGATACCAAGCTAAAGCAGTGAAATATTCTAAATATAGCGTACACTTAAACTGATATTGATTCTTTTAAGTGGCTAAAATACATTTTGCTGCCGGCCCCCGTCCACAGCAGTACATTACTTTGGTTGCGTGCGGTTAGTCCTGTCTGTTTCTCCAAACTGGGTGCATGCCGACCGTCATCTACTGTAGGTAATACACTATGGATAAGTACCTCATACAACCCCACTTCCAAACACCCGAACTATCCCTTTGAGAATTTGTCTCCACTTTCTGTAAAACCTGCAATACAAGGTGGTATTGTTAGGTGTAGGGAGGTCTCTGCCATCTTCCCTGTATGACCTGAATGCTGCATAACGGCACAGCGGTCAGTCCACGAGCGCAGAAAGTGTTCTCCTCATGACTGACTTTGTCCCCTCGACAGCTTCACAGCCTTCGCAGCATGACGTGTGTACAACCACGTAGAGGATTTGTGTTGCAACTCCTCTATGTTCCCCATCGAAAGTGCTGACTGATTACACATTACATGTGCTGCTAGTGCTGGTCACTGAGCTTCATGTGTTGAACACTCAGCAAAGTGAATGTGAGTCAGTGTGGAGTGGTAACAGAGCCTCTGTAATGCAGCGGCAGCAGCAGCACTTCACTAATAGAAAAGACCGTTATGCAATGTGATTTTCTGTGTGGCTTATTTTGGATTAGTAGGTTAGAGGTGAACGAGGTCAAAGCATTGCCACCAACTTGGTTTCATTGTGTTGCACCACAGTGAATCAGTTCAGCATACGGTGCTGCAGGCTGAGCTGTGTGAGAGTGTGCATTAGATTAGAATAATGCCTTGTGTAACTCCTCTAGCTCTAATATAATAAACGGCTCTGATTGTGGGTGTCAACTAGCAGGATTGTCGGACCTTCCCTTCTTAACACTATATAAGACTTCCTTTATGTGCGGAGGCCATTTGTAAAAGACGTTAATCCAAATGAAATACTGGAGAAAAGCTTTCCTCAATTCTGTCACAAATTGCATCGCAAAGCCTCTCCGGAGCCAAACGGAGGCGGGAGGTAAAGCACCGGTGCCCCCACAGAGATGCATTGCTTTTTTATTGTGCTGACTGTTGGTCTGGAAAATCATTTAAAAAGTAAACAGATAAATGTTTATTGGGTTGTAAAGGCCCCTCCTTCACAAGCGCATTAATGTGCTGGCGGGTAGAAATTAGGACACCAGTCCAAACTCCTTTGGATTTGCCTTGAGGAAATGGGCGGTTTATGATTGTTGAGGATCCAGTTTGGCTGGTATCTGTTGTGTCAACACTGTCTGACTCTCACTGTGTGCATGATAATAGAGTAAAGCCCTGGTTTTAGCATCAGGGAACATTACTGTTTATGTCAAAATCCAACATTATCAGAATGTTCACTGTAAGTAGGAATGTGTGAAGTGTGGCAAACCTTTGGGTTAGGATTAGGGCTGTCAAAGTTTACGCAATAATAACGCGTTAACGCAAATTTGTATTGTATTGGATTAACGCAATCGATATTTCGGAGGTCGTAGCAGGCTCAGTTTTAAAGCTAGAGTGAAGATACTGGCATCATATGAAACTAGAAAACCTAAGGAATCCATTGGTATTAATGCCATATAGACTGTCGGGAAGGAGGCTAAATAACATGTAGTTTGGGGCAAGTCATAGTCAAGTCAGCACACACTGACACACAGTTTGCCATGTTATGATTTCAGCATATTGTTTTATGCTAAATGCAGTGCCTGTGAGGGTTTCTGGACAATGTTAATTGATTTCCAGTAATAAATATATACATACATTTGCATAAAGCAGCATATTTGCCCAATCCCATGTTGATACGAGTATTAAATACTTGACAAATCTCCCTTTAAGGTACATTTAGAACGGATACAAAATGTGAGATTAATTTGCGATTAATCGCGGTTAAATATTTTAATCGATTTACAGACCTAGTTAGGATGGATTTTAAAAGTGTTACTAAAACCGTGATTGTTTCCTTAAAGGTTCAGTTGACTCAAATAACGACACACCATTTCATCTGTAGAAAGTGATTCCTCTGAGAAGTGTTCACAGTAATGTTGTGGATTTATTCAGAGAACCAGGAGGCTGTTAGTATAATGTGCAATTTGTACATTTTCATTTCAAAACTACCATATCTGCATGGCTAGGTGTACCACCGGAAGTTAAGTGAAAAAAAAGTTTAGCTTTTTAAAGATGTTCCTGTTTTTCGTCTCCATCTTTGCTATTGTGTCTCAGCTCTGCATTTCCTAGAAACCATCTGTGAATCAAACAGCGTGGGAAGCATGACACGTCTTCTCCTTGGGTTTTATGAATTTTAATGTTTGAGTTTATCTGGGTAATGTGATTTTTCTTTTCCTGGTTCTTCGTATATGTCGTAACTAAAGGCGGAAGTTGATTAGATAAAATGACATTTAGGTAATACAATGGGTTATTAATGATTCATTTAAGCATGTACAAACACAAAACAGGATGTTTTCACTAAGTGATTTGGACCTAAATGGCTGTCAGACTATGTCACTTTTGAAAGAGGAAATAACTCAATCTTCCTCTTTCAAATAAAAAGTTGAACTAATAAGCAACAAAACAAACTCATTCAACCCGTTCTCACTCTCAACTCGTTAAATACAGCAGCTTGGTCGGTGCCCCTCGGCGTCTGATACCGACGCACCGAGGCAACCTTTAGCGTCTGGGGCATCCCCCCAGTGGTGCTATCAAATAAGACGGTGTGATAGTCAAGACAAGTTATCCCACGACACACACACTGCGCCAATTTTCAGTGGGTCTATCTAATATTCCTACAAAAAAAAACTCATGCCATCAGATGCTATGATTACATTCAAATGTTTACACAGGTTGCCGTTAAACAGTTCTACTCTGTCTGAATGGTGGTCATGCGAGATTCAGCCAGTGAGTGAATCAGTTTGTGGTTTATGTGGGTGTTCAAACTGTGAATATGTAAATGTAAAAACTCGTCCTCTCTTTCTGTTTCCAGCGTCAAGTTGCTGGCGGTGCAGGACCTGCTGGAGCGGGAGGCTCTCGATAAGGTAAAGTGGAGCTGTGCACCCCCGTCGCTCTCTGCCGGGGTCACACTGGTTGATTGGGAGGACTGTTACTGGAGGTGTTGGAGGCTGCTCTGATATGCAGAATTGTAAATGAGATGACTCACCACAAATGTACTCAGAAACTCTCGCTCAGTGTCTACCATTTATTTAATGTGTTGCTGTTATGCAAATGTTTCCCCTTTCCACCCCCCCCCCCCCCTCTCTCTGTCTCTCTCTCTCTGTCTGTTTCTCTCTGTCTCTCTCTCTCTCTCTTTCTCTCTCTCTCTCTCTCTCTCTGTCTCTCTCTGTCTCTCTCTCTCTCTCTCTGTCTGTCTATCTCCCGAGTGTAAATGTCTTCTATTTCTAGTATCACATTGGGTTTGAACTGTGTTAACGCTCTCCTGTGCTTTCATTACTATAAATATGACAGCGGTTGCTATGGGGTTGGAGGGTGTCCTCTTCAGCAGTAATCAGGATACTTTGGATTCAGATTGTTTTTTTAAAAATAAGAAAAAATCATTTTGCTAAAAAGATCCCGCCACATTTTGGCTTAGAGGATGTTTTAAACCTGATCACTCCATTACTTGCACTGATCTGATAAGAGGAAAATATGAAATATACAGCAGTAAATAAACTCTTTTTCCACATATTTACTGCATAATTAATTAGAGCAAAATCCGTCTTGAAATATGCAGTCATCATTACGTGACATTATACTCGTGGGTTGTGTTCAAAATTACAGTATGAAATCTGGAATCCTAATGTTAATGTTAAACTTTACAGAAAAAAATTGTTTTATTACAACCCAGGTTTTATTATTTATTACATTTTTTTCTGCTGCCTGAATTTGAGTTGCTACAGCTAATCGCTAAAGCTGCATTCACATGAGATCAAGCAGTGCGGCAAAGATGCACGTTTTTCCATACATTTTTAATGGGAGTTGTGCGTCTGGGCTGTGGCTACAGCAGCCGCAGGGTGTGCCGGAAAAAAAACGCAGCGGGCTGCGGCGGGAAAAGTAGAAACAGAATCAACTTTTGGAGAAACGCAACCCAACGTCACACTGCGGTGGCCAATCACATAACTGGCGATCAACAGCTGTGCAACCAAGCCATGAGGCAGCAAAAGACGTTAGTCGTCACAGTTAATGTGCCATTAAAGTGACTCGCCCAGACCTTCCTACAAAACTGCGGCGAATCGCTGCTGCTAGTCTGATACCACAATATCAATATAATATCGATATATTGCCTAGCCCTACAATATATTGTGATTTTTATATTCTCATTTTATAAAACTAAAGTAGAAAGAACAAACTGCCATATGCATAAAATCTTAATTAAAAAGTTTACTTTACAGTATCCCAAAACATAATATCACAATATTTTCTTACACCCCTGACAGAGCGGCGGACATTTTTATGTGTACCGTTGCAAAGAACTGTGACCGTAGCGGGCTGACTCTTTCTATTTCTATGGTCAATGCACAGTGCTGAGTGCCATCTTCTTTTGAACCAGTCAAATAACCACTGCAAACAGTTCAATGTCCGTTATACTCTCATTCTATATCTATGGGTGAAATGCTGCCCCCCTATTTGGTTATACCATGTGGCCAGGAATTACACCTTGCACCTTTAAGACATCACTTTTCTGGACCTCAGTCTTTCAGTATGGATGCTGTGGAAAACATTGGGTAAACTCACAGACCGAAGCACTAATACATGAAGTATGCTGAACATCAGATCACCCACTCTCTCACCAAGCAGAGATGTAGGGCGACTGCATTAATCCACAGATGCCAGCATATCCATAAAATGTCAGGGTTCAACAGTCCACTCTGAGCAGCATGATGTGTTCCTGTTCAGCCTACGCACTCGCTAGTTCGCACATGTGCAACGTCACTTTGTGTATCGGCTACCAGATGGATCCTTGGCAGAGGAATCAGAGCTCCGTGGAAGGGGAAGTAGGTCAGCAACAAGAGTATTTTGGACGGAGAGAGGGAGGTGGTGGGAGGATGAGTTACCTCTGGACAAGTGGTAGCCCACTTTGCAGTGTTTTCACTCCTGCCAGCCTCCCACGCTGATTTTCTGCCCGTTTCCCCCCCATCTCTTCTGTCTTGTCTTAGTCATTAGCACCCTCTCTTTTCATCTTCTGTCCCTGCAGAGTGAGTGAGAGACGGTTTCCATTCTCTCGCTTTAGATCTTTCACTTCACTCTGTGCTTTTCAGCTTGCCAAATATATATTTTATGCCTTAGTTTTACATTTTGTTCAAAACTCAGATTTATTTTTTAGGGCCTGAAAAAGGCATATTTTGAATACAAATCTGTAAACAGCCTTGCATTACTTTGGATGAGAGCCGGTACTCTATAGTGATATTATCTGATTGGATTGCTGTAGTGTTTTGATTGTAGTGTATTGAGTTCCCCTTTCAAGAAAAAATAGTGTTATATTCTCTACATATTCTATTTATTAATTACATTATTCAAGAATGTTTGTATGTATACTCCGAGGTAAAATTACTGTTTTTGTCAATGGAGTCTGGTGGCTTTGAAGAGAGCAGTTCCCCGTCTAAAAGGGCTGTCTGATGGCGAGGTAAAGCAGCCGTGAATGGGAGCAGCCGAAAATTGTTTTTAAAAAAAAGGCTAAGCTAAAAAAAATCTATATCAGTGTAAGGGTACACTATATTCAGAATATATTCACTGCTTTACCTCGCCGTCAGCCCG
This sequence comes from Sebastes umbrosus, assembly GCF_015220745.1. Lineage (NCBI taxonomy): Eukaryota > Metazoa > Chordata > Actinopteri > Perciformes > Sebastidae > Sebastes > Sebastes umbrosus. The sequence continues at coordinate 6,805,399 of NC_051283.1, forward strand.
TTCCGACGGCAAACTGAAGCCGTTATATCGCTGTCTTCAAAACTACCAGACTACATGTACAAAAACAGTCATTTTACATCGCAGGACGGGAGTTGCTGGTCGATCGCTGCATCGATCAGGTAGTTAGTTTGTGTTATTGTGTGACTTTCGGATCCGAGCTAACGTGGCGTCCACATAGCAGCACATCACTTAGCTTCCGTGCCGGTACTCCTGTCTGCTTCTCCAAACTGGGAGCGTGCTGCTGACCGCTATCAAAGTTACCGTAGGTAATACACACTGACTATGAATAACAATATATGACCATGTAGCAGCGTCATCATGTAGAAACCTACGTCAGCTCATGTGGGTAAAAGGTTTCAACCATATTAATGTATATGTACAAATGTATATCCATCTAGAACACTTTACCAGCAGCTCAAACAACATTGTGTCTGAAAGGGCCATAACATTGATGTAGCATCGGTGACATCACCCATACGCTGCATGTCCGCCAGATCCGGCGAGGAGAACGCTTTATCGCCTAGATTGACAGTTTGGTCCAAGTTTTACAAGCTTGGACGGGTTCGTTTGCATAAAGTTGATTTAGTTTTTTCAGCTTTATGCAAATACAGACCTTGTCCGACTCACCGCAACACTCCCACCATGCACTGGGTGACTGCTTCTCCTATTTTCCATAGCGTTGAGACGTTGTCCATCACCAGATGTGGTGGAAACTGCGCCAATAGTCTTTTGAAGGGATGTTTTGAAGGTTAGATTTGTCCATCTTGTCAGTTACTGCAGCCACAAAATTCAAATTTAAGAGGTAGTTGAGCCGAGCTGGGATAAGCAGGCGGCAGTTACAGACTCTCAATCATAACTTCCATCACTTTGACAAAACCTAATCCGTAAAAATGTACATCACGAGGATTTATGTCTTCATAAAAATGTGTCATGACTAACTTTCGGTCGCTCTCTCTACCGTATTCTTGTGGTAAATGTCTATTTAGTGTAAGACATTTTCCGAACACCCACGAGAGCATTTCACTGGAACTTTGGTTGGACATGTTTGCTGGACATGTGTTGTGATTAGTCATACAGAGAGTGTGTGCCGGTTTTAGACTGTTGTCCTCTGTCTGTTCTGTCGCTAAGGAACCCTCAGTCCGCGGTTAGGTTTCAAACTCATGATTAATCGTACAGTAGCAGGCCTTCCTGGTTACTATCAAACAGCTTTTGTGCAAATACAATAATTAACATGCAATAACGGGACAAATGGCCAAGCTTTCCACCTCATAAATGCACACACTCAATCTCTCCTTTGTGTTGTGTGGATGCTGGCAAACCCAGACACAGCTATCTGGCAGTCCTCTGAAGGTTCACCGGGTTCACTGCTGTTTGCTTCTAAATGTCCTCGTTTGTCCGTCCTGCTTTGAAGACACAGTTCAGTTGGGTTTTTTTGCCTCATGTTTCAGTTGCAGTGACCATGAGTGGTTTTCACCTGGGGAAATGAAAGAAGCTCAACTAGATGTTGTTTTTTTAGCCTTTATTAAATCAGCCTCATGAGATTCAGATCTCTTTTCAATAGAGATCTGAAAACAGAAACATAACAATACTCATAAGCGGTAACATGAGGTAACAGACAGAGACACACTGTACTTTACAACCTGAAGTCCTTTATTGCTTTTTGTTCAAGTTCTGCTAGCAGCTCCTACAGGCTGCAGTGTTCATTACAGCCACAATACTATATCATTTAATAGAATTAGGCAAAAACATTGTTTTTTCATGCAGATTTTGGGCTATTTTGTTTCCATAACATGTCTTCTTTGAGACTAGTGAAAAGAAAACATCCAAAATACACATTTAGGTGTTTATTTTACTACTTTTTGTCTATTTGTGTCTGTAGATTTCTCCTAAATTCACTGAAAGTTAGCAGTAGATGATGCCTCATTTGCATATTTAAACATACAATTTCATAAAACTTGTATTATAAAACATAATTTAATGTACATAATCAACTTGGGAAGATTCATGGTGACATCTGTTAGTTAAAATTTGCACGATGATCACGTTTTCTAAGACTCTGAGCTAGAAATCTTCACTTCAGCAGCTCTTACATCCACCAAACATTCCAGTTTCATTCCTATCTGTAATCTGAAGGTTTTTACAGAGGGGTTTGTTCTTATATCATTCATAGCCTGATTTATCCAACATTTTATTACTGAAAACTTGGCTGTTGACAGTATTTTTTGATTTATGGAGTGATAAAAAGAGATATCCAACGTTCCCTCTGTAAAGACCTTTGACTCTAATATGTCAACAAAATGAAACAAGCATTTTGAACCTGGCTTTATCTCATGTTCAGATTTCTGTTCTGGAAATGTATGCAAATGAGCTATTTAATAATATAATGCCTCATTTGTAAATTTAAACATACAATTTCAGAAAACAAAAAATAATTGCCTTGATATCAGTAATCAACTGGTACACTTAAGGGTCCCGTTTTGGGGGTTTAAATATATGGTCACCCTACTTTATGCCCAAAGTAAAAAAAAAAAAAATCCTAATGACAGGTTTATTTTCTCCGGCTCTATTGTGAGGAGGTTTTACATCATCTGTCTTTTCTGAAGATTAACAGTCATTCTAGTAATCAGATTAATTAAATCGTTGGCAGAGAGAAATGTTCCTGTGCTCCGGTGTTTATTCTTTTACCTGCATGGTCTAGTCCAGGTGTCACAGGACTCTGCAGCTCTGCCAGGTGATTCCTCCAGGCCTGCTGGGCTCGTCGCCAGCGCCCCGGCTGCATGCTGCGCCTGCACTTCGGTCCTCGCAGGCTGAATTATGAGGGTGTTTTGGCAAAGTTATGCTTGTTCACTTTACAGGCTCAATGGCCCCTGGGGACTAGAGCTGAAAGTAAATCCTGCTGGGGGTTTCTAACCCTCCTGACAGGCTGAAATTGCTTTATTATTAATTTTATTACTCAGCCTGTGAAAGCAGAATGCGGCGCTGTGTGGCTGTACTGTACTGTATATCTCACTGCAGCCTGATAGAGCCGTGGTAGCACTGAGATGACCCGATGGACTTTGTAACCGTGTTAATTAGCGTTATCTAGCTTTGTACTGCTCTTGTGAAAGTGTTATGGGTTTGTGTATTTCAGTCCCTGTGAGGTCAAAATGTCAGTAGCTACCAGAGATCTGTCAAACAGTCACATGCTATAAACTATCTATCACCGTGTGTTACAAGTACCTGAAGCCCAGACGAGGTGAAATTAAATGCATTTAAGAGCATAAATTAGTGCTCTCAAATTAAATTGTGTGTAAGAATTACAGTAACAGAACCAGACAATTTTATTTATATAGGCTAAAATCACAAAACATCAATTTGCCTTAAAGAATAACTTTGGTATTTTTCAACCTGGACCGTATTTTCCCCGTGTTTTTTTGTGTCTAAGTGTCTAATGGGGACAACACTTTTTGAAACTGGTCCAGTATTGAGGGAGAACGCTGCAGCTGCCAGCTGCTAAACGGGCTGTAATGTAATCATTCGGGGCAACCTAGCGCTGTCGGTTTACATCCACTAAAAGGGCTGGTTTTTGCCACCGACCGCAAAGATTGATATAAGTGTCGGACAACATTATGGAGAGAACCCTACAGAGAAATAAGACGTTTCTCTAGGTTCTAGGTTGAAAAATACCAAATTTATCCTTCAAAAGGGCTTTGCAAACTACAACACCCTCTACCTTTAAACACTATAGGTTCAGATGAAAATTAAATCTCTTAACCGATTTAAGGTCAACACATTCTCACTCCCAACTCGTCGAGTAGCGACGTTAATGCAGCGTAATATAAACAGTGAAAGTTGCCAAGTATGGAGGACAGAACCTGCCAAAATCAAAGTTCTAATTAAATGTCTTGATAAATAAATAAACATGTCATTAAATACAGCAAAAAAATAATATTAAAAATAAATGTAGCCATTACTTAATTGATCAATTGTGACATAAATTGATATTTCTGTTTTAATTTGCTTCTTTATTTATTTATCTTTTTATTGTTCCCTTATTTATTTACTTTTTAATTTTTCCTTTTATTTATTTATCTTTTTATTATTATTTATTTGTATTAATTTATTTATTTTTGCATTGCACTTTTTATTGTTTCCTTAATAAAAAAGACTTCAACAACCTAAACCACAAAAAAGAAAATAATATGTACATAGAACAGATAGTAACTGTAAATTGAAAAACAAACTATTCAAAAACAAAGGTAATAATAATAATAATAATAATAATAATAATAATAATAATCCAAAGTATAATAAATTATTTTTTAATTTATGAATGAAAATAAATAAATATTAAAACACAGGTATTCTTCACATGTTTTACATGTTGAATAACTTTGTGTTAACGTATGTTAAAATGTCAACTGTTTAATGTTATGTTCAGTTTGTGCTAGCAGCTTCAGCAAATGTACATTTTTGTGAGACTTCTGCTCGACATTTATTATTAAAATTTTGCAGATTGTCACTTTAAATATTAATAGGTGTCATTTCAGCGTGGGTCTTCCATGGAGAGGTCACGTATGTGCACTAGGTGGGGTTCCTGTGACTCTCCCGGTGTCCCAAAGGAGCCTCTCAGGTTAAATTTAGAGCCGGTAGCAGGTCAGCCAGAGCAGCAACCTAAGCCTTCATGTTGTTCTGTGCAGTTCCCTCTATTCCTTTCATTACTCCTACTTATTTCATTTCAAGTTACCTTCGCCTGTTCTCCAGAACATTACACCGCTGCTCGTCCAGCCCTCTTCTCAGTGACGCTTCCTCTTTCTCGCTGTATTTCCTCTGTCAGATGAGGCTATTTGAGTTCACTGAACTCTGTATTGTTGTTCAGTGCCTGTTACTGTTACCTCTTTTTGCTGATGACCAGATGATCTGCCCTCAAGTGTTAAAATAAAGTACAACACGTCATGTGAACTGCTCTTATGATTAAAAACTGATTAGAAGCAGGGATAAAGTCGTGTTGGCGTTTAATTATCAGATAAACATCAGAAGATCTAAGTTAACCACTGTGTCTCTTGATGTATTCAAACCCCTGTGGGGGTTTTATGTGTTTATAGCTATAACAAACTCTGATTCTCATAATTATCAACTCGCAGTGTCCTTAATTGGCACTGGTGTCTTATAATGCACAGTTCTGAATTTTAGCCATAAAACAGCATACATTAGTAATATTACTTAGACAGAGCTGCTCTGAAAGCAGTAATAAGGACATTTTAGTACATTGAGCACCTATTTAATAATATATGCAAAACAAAAATTCACAAAAAATCAATTTCTTCATGTTTTTATATCAAAATCCAATATTTTTTTTCCCTGTAAAACAAAATATAATGTGTGCTTACTAAGGATGGGAATCACCAGAGGCCCCACGATACGATATTATGACGATGATCACCATACGATCATATTGCGATTTTAAAAAATTTCCCGATATGCTATTGCGATAAGATATATTGCAATTTATCACCTTTTTTTCAACTGCAAATTATGCAGTTTGTCAACATCTGTTTTATCTAATAAGATACAGTTTTCACTCTGTTCATCTCAGAGTTTTTATTCACATATCTTGAGGTCAGAGGTCAAGAGACCCCTTTTGAAAATGCCCATGCCAGTTTTTTCTAGCTTTAAGACTGAGTCCGCTACAACCAGTGAAAGACAGATAAGTGTCCGGCGCATTGTTAAGAGCTTAATAGTTTATATAATAAAAGATCAATACTTGACGTCCGTGTATCGATACAATATTGCCACGCAAAATATCGCGATACGATGCTGTATTGGGTTTCTTTTTCCCCTAGTGCTTACATAAGCTAGTATCGACCAATTTCAACCAATAATGTCATGACATCCATCCATCAATCTGCAACTTTTAGCAACAAGGCAGGTGTGTGTGGAGCCAACGGTCCTCTGTAGTTCAGCATCGAGCTACATTCTAAGCCAAGCCACTTTTTAGCGGTCCAATCAAATGCAAAGTATTCGATTTAAATCCCTCTTGTAACTGTACACCGCTCAAATATCCCGTTTCACTGGGGAATACTCACAGTACAGAAGCTAAAGTCAGCAGAACTACAACTAGAATCAGCATTTACATCTGTGCCAAATAATGAAGTGCAACTAACACCACTAAATGTGGTATCTGTGCATACTAATGCTGACAAGATGTCCTCTCTCTGATTTATGTTTGCAGTTCTGTGTGGAGTTAAACCAAGGAACGCTGGCCAGCGTACGGAAGTGGAAATGGCCACGAGGGCTGTGGAAAAGTGTCGTGTCTGAGAAACCCACTGGACACCCCGGCAAGGTACGGCAGCCATTCTGATACCTCGATCTTTAGTTGTTTTGTATAAAGAGTAGATTTACACTGAATGTCATGAGACAGAAAACGGCTGCTGCTCTGCTGTGTTTACCTTTGACGACTGATATCGCTTAAATGTGGAGATAACGGTGCACATTTTCAGACTCTCTCTCTCTCTCTCTCTCTCTCTCTGTCTCTCTCTCTCTCTCTCTCTCTCTCTCTCTCTCTCTCTCTCTCCTTTTTTCTTTGTTATTTTGTATTGCAAGACAAAAGACAAAACAACAAAACAGTGAATACGAGACAATTGTAAAAATTTCGTTAGGGAACAAGAAAACAAGGAGGGGGGGCAGTGGTGGCCTAAAGGTTAAAGGCCCTGACACACCAAGCCGGCTGTTGGAAAGTTTGGGGCCGTCGGTGAGCGTCTGTCGTCCTAGTTTTTGCGGTGCGTCCCACATCGTCGGCTCCAGTCTGCTCGTGTTGGAGTTTTTTCGGCTGATTCGGCATGTTGAACGGCAGCGGAGCTCGTCGGTGAGAGAAATCACTCTGATTGGCTGCTCAGCTTAAACGAATCAGTGCACAAGAAGAGAAACGGAAGTGAGTAAATAAAGCCAACGGGTAAAGTCACACAGAAGGCTCTTCTCATTTTTCATCTTTATCTCATCTGATCATTCCGATACACAAATACTTTCACAGCGACACGAACATCTGGAATGAAGCTAAGTGGTGAGTGAGAGTGGTGTGAGAACGGTCGGCAGACGCCGCTTTGTTTTATGTAATTATCATAACAACGGCTTGTATTTACGCAGTCTTCAGGTTTCTGTTTTTTAATGACGAATACAGACTACCGCCACCTGCTGGTGTGGAGAGTTATTTCCTCTCACGCAGGAGCAGAACGTACGTGCTACCTGGCCGTCGGCTGTAGTCTTCGCGGTGTGTTCAAGTTCAACTTGTTGGCCGAGACAAAGGCGACGTGAGGCGACGCAACAGTCAGCCTTCATCGCCGCTAGTTCTTTGATGTCGGCTTGGTGTGTCTGGGCCTTCAGAGAAGAAATTGTGTGGTCGGAAGGTGGTTGATTCAAACCTCCAGACCGGTAGGATGACTCTGGGTGGGGAAAGTAAAAAGCAGCGCTTACCCCTCTCTCATTACCAATACAAAGATACGAGTCACATGAGGGATGTGTACCGTGAGAGAAACAACATGTAGTTTCATACTTACAGTTTTCTATTTCATGCTGTATAAGTGTTTGTATTTAACTTTTTCTTTTTCTTATTATGTCCCGGTGCTCTCACTCACTATATTCAGACATTTCTACACAGTGTTCTTGAAAAGTCTCAGTCATTTCTTATTCCTTATCTCTGCATTATGAGTCTTCACTGCTGCAAAGAAGCCGTTTCCCCCACAGATATCACTAAAGTATCTTAATGGATATTTTCTTTTTAATAAGCAGAAAAAGTAGCAGTTTGATGGCTGTGACTAAGTCTCGTTAGCTGATCTTATATCTATAATATATCTATCTGTGTGAAATGAACTGCAGTGTGCTGCTGTTACCCACCTGAGAATGACCCCATTTCCCATGATCCTCCTGTTCCAGGGAGTGAGCTACTCTGGCTTCCTGTGGGACGCTTCGTCTGGTATCGACCTGAAGGATGCTGCAGTCCTGGAGCCTCCTGTTGTCAACGGCAACGGGAATCACACTTACCCCCGACCCTACCTGGCTCATTTCTCTGTAAGTAATCATTGATTCCCAAAACAGATTGTAGCGTTCAGATGTTTGATAAAGACAAATGTATTCAATGATAATATCAAGGTCTTTTTATGTTATGTTACAATAAAGAATGGGAAGGAAATCAACATATTACTCCATAAACATCACAAAAGAGACATTTTTCCCGGGCCACTAAATGTAATCCATTCTGTTAAAATGAAATGAAGTTTTGCTTTCAGCTGTTTGTAGGATTATTTCTTCTGGGTTTATCAAACACCTGTAGCTATCTCACAGCAGCAGGAATGATTTGTGCGTCTCCATGTGAGTCATTTCAAGTTTTAAAACAATATATTGTTATTTTAATAAATAGGTCAGGAAATAATTGACCCCTTTAGGCTCAATCACCATTGTGTTACCTCATCCGGCGATAGATAGTGAATTAACAGACATTTATTTAAATGATCACCACTTTAATATCAAAGTCTTGCACTATTTCCAGTAGTGGCATTATTTTGTGTTAATAATTACATATTTTGTCATTATGGAAACACATTTTATTGTACCATAAGTTACTGTAGTTAGATAAACCGTCATTACACATGACAGGAATTTCAGAGTTTAGAAAATCATAAATAATTTTTTTGTTTTGTTTAAGGATAATTCCAGTTTATTAGGCGGAGGTATGTTTCACCGGCGTTGGTTTGTTTGTTTGTTTGTCTGTTAGCAGGATTACTCCAAAAGTTCGCGATGGAGTTGAATGACATTTTTTTGAGGGTTGGGGTGTGGCACAATGAACAATCCATTAGATTTTGGTGGCGATCCGGATCATGATCCGGATTCAGTAATTTTTTTAGGGATTCCGATCAGCCTGAGCATTAGACCACAGTGTAGCTGTAACTGATAACGCGTTGATGACACATGACCCCGTCTCCTTCCTTCTGAGAGCAGAGAGATACGTGTGTGGATGTGTGGCAGACATAACAAGGCTGCTGAATGAGAGGCATCTGCCGAATAATAAGCCGACCACCTGACGGTACCGCCAGCTGTGAGCTGTGATCTGTGATCTGTTTTTAAAGTCAGGCACCTTGGCAGAGGTCTGCGCTCTCCGAGTGCCATTCTAGTTACAACTTGGGTTTTATTTCCATCGTTTTGTTAATCATTTCTCTGAACTCACCAAAGTAATTGCTGAAGATATTGCTAAAAAGAAGTCAGACAGAGCAAGAAACATGGCAGTCAGGGATCAGACGGGTTGTAAACAATGGTTTTACTATTGACAGGAATTAGTCATGGCAACAACACATTTTTTAACACAGGCATACATATATCTCTGTGTTTTGTTTTGTTGCCAACTGGATTGTGACCAGGATCAAATGATTGTTCCCACTAGGTTGGTTCATACGAGCTGACGGTGGTGAACGTCCACATGCCGGCCACAGTTGCATCAGGAGAGTCCAACGGCAAGAACCACAACACAGAGGAAGCCAAGTGTCCGCACCTCTCCCCAAGCATCCAGGAAACACTCAAAGGTCAGTCCGTCAGACTGGACCAGTAAAAATATCACACCACATGAGATCATTCAGTCCTCCGTCTCTGCATGAAGGTGAATTATGAGAATTTCATCCTATTTTCTCTCCACATTGCCTCTGTGCAGGTGAGAAGGAGTTGGTGGTGCTGGGAGATTTTGGCTCCCCTGCTCAGAGCTCAGAGCTGGACATCCTGAGAAAGGAAAAGCTCTGTGCTCTGATACCGTCCTCCCAGTTCACCAACATCAGCACCCGCTCACCACAGGGCACCCGCTGTCTGGACAACATCTGGGTGAGCCGCTCCCTCAAGAAGATCTATTCTGGTAGGTGCTGCTGTATGGGTCATTCAAGTCATTCATAACAAGTCAAGTCTTGGGTCAAAGTTAATCGAGACAAATAGAATTAGAGTCTCAAGTTATAAGAGGAAAAAGTAATTTGAGAGAAGTACAAGTCAAGTCTTCAGTCATTCCTGACAAGTCAAAGTTAAAGGGATAGTTCCGATTTTTGGAAGAAGGGTTGTCTGAGGTACTTATCCATAGTCAGTGTATTACCTACAGTAGATGACGGTCGGCATGCCTCCAGTTTGGAGAAACAGACAGGATTACCAGCACAGGAGCAAAGCAATGTACTGCTGTGGATGGGGGGCAGCAGTAAAACATATTTTAGCCGCCTAAAACAATCAATATCATAAGTTTAAGTGTACGCTATATTTAGAATATTTTCACCACTTTACCTCGCCGTCAGGCAGTCCTTTCCGACAGGGAACTGAATTATTTGTATCCATCTATGCTCTCGCCTAGGTCACCAGGCTCCATTGACAAAAATGGTAATTTTACCTTGCAGAACACAGGAGTTGCTGGTCTACCGCTGCCTCGATTGGGTACTTTGGTGAATCCGAACTAATCAAAGTCACACAATAACACAAACAAACTAAAAGATTGGGGCAGCGGTAGACCAGCAACTGTGTGAGGAACTTTTTACTGTTTATGAAACAGTCTAAATTTAATACTGATGCCACTATAATATGAGCCACCTTCGACCTGCCTCCTCCGCTGCTGGATGCTCAAGCCGTATTGTTGGGCCCACTGGAGGGAAGGGAGGCCAGGGAGAACCAGAACCAAGACTACGCGGTGCAGACTGTCAGATCCTACTGCAGTGAAATGAGAGGTTTTCTAAAGGGACTCTGGTGCTCGGAAGCACTACCGCTTTTGTCCACCGTAACCACCAAAATCAACACAAAATGAAAGTTCCTCGTAGTAACTTTAAGTCTGACTCAACCCAACTGATCTTGTAATCATGGCAACCGTTTTCCCCCACATGAAGGACACCAGGTTGGTTTCCTTTTTGACTGACTTCCCCTCTCTTTGTGTCTTTTCCTCCAACAGGCCACTGCATGGTAGTGCGGGAAGGCCTGACGAACCCCTGGATCCCAGACAACTGGTCATGGGGCGGCGTGGCGTCAGATCACTGCCCCGTGGTGGCTGAGTTTTACGCAGACGTATCCCCTAAGGAGTTGAACAGGCCTGGTATGGCCGTGGTGGACAGAGGAGACATTATGCCCAAACACGAGCGGTGACGGCATCCGCGGTCACAGTAAAGACGGACGACATCAGACTTTTTTCCTGCTTTGTCTCGGTTCGCTGTGGAGTTTCCTGATGAATGTGAAGAAGTGCCAAGATTGCCTTTTGGGTTTCAATTTATCAGTGTATAATAGTAACTGGTCATAGAGCCATAAAATATATATATAATGTACTTTAAACAGAAATGTGCCAAACATTTTCTATCTGTATATAAAAATAAAGAGAAATTAATAGATGTTCCAGCTGTGTCTGACCTCTCATTAATCTAATGTCCCCCAGCCTCCGCTGTGACGCTCATCCGCTCTGTCAGCTGAGAGGGTGATAACATCCCAGCTGTAGAGCTCATGACGGCTGAGCTACTGAATTATGTAAGCCAAGTGTGCACGTGTGAGCTGCCATCTCGCTCTGTGATGGAAATGAGGTGCCAGGGCAGAGTGCCATCAGAGGACACTGCTGCTGCCGCCTCAACTGATCATTAGCTGACTCCACAGTGATGCTTTTAAAGGAGCAGTGTGTAGCATTTTGGGGGATCTATGAGCAGAAATTCAATATAATATTAATAAGTATGTTTTCATTAGTGTGTAAATCAAGAATCGTGTTTTCGTTATCTTGAAATGAGCCGTTTATATCTACATATAGAGCGGGTCCTCTTCATGGAAACGGCAGCCATGTTTCTACAGTAGCCCAGAACGGACAAACCAAACTGGCTCTAGAGAGGACCATTAGCGTTTTTTCGTCGGCCACTGCAGTTCTCCAACATGCTTGGCACACGGGAGAAGTTTCAGTTGGTTGCAATCTGCAACCTCACCGCTAGATTGCCATCAAATCCTGCTCACTGTGCCTTTAAGTACTTGGGAGTTATGTAACAAATAGGTCAACGTTTAGGTTAAAATGACTACATAAGTGGCGTTACTTAATGCATGGGTAGGCAGAATATTTTTGGCATCATTGGGCAGAAATTTCATAACAACCTTTCAGCATATTGTAATTCAAGTGTTCTCAGAGAAAACTAACAGAGCCATGAGGAGGAGCAGAAGTCTATAGACTTCTGCTCCTCCTCATGGCTCTGTTTTCAGGCTTTAGAAAATGTAGCCCGTGACGGGAGACTTTGACCAATCACTGGTCATTTCAGAGAGAGAGCGTTTGTATTGGCTGTTCATTCAACGGGGGCAGCTGTCAATCACTCGCAAACTCCGGTCAACCGGTCAAACTAGGCAGCGCTGATCAAATATGAATCAATATTATGTTACTGTAATGTCTATTTCTCACCTCAGATGTTTTTAGGAACATCTTGTAGTGTACTGTTTAGCTGTAAAATGAGAAAGTGTGCTATGGCTGGTGGGTGGTGCTTGGTATTTCCTCAACTGATCTCAACACTAAAAGATGTTTCTGAAAACATTTGAGGCGAGAAATAGGCATTAACGTAACATAATATTGATTCATATTTGATCAGCGCTGCCTAGTTTGACCGTTTGATCGGAGTTTGTGAGTGATTAACAGCTGCTCAGAGACGGCAAGGCTCCAGCTCGGCTCTGGTTGGTTGTTTTCCTCCAGTCTCTGAAATCTTGCAGATCCCGTTAGGAGCACCGGAGGACACAGAGGCACATGATTTTTTTCAGATTACCGGTCTCATGCACTACTGTCAGGATAAAATAACTTTTTTTAATCACATTTGCTCCATTTCTACCTACTGCTGCTTTAAAATTGCATATAGGTTTGGTTTACCGTAGTTTTAATTCATATAGTGCAGACCTATAGTAAGTAATGTATAGCCATATTTTCGTAATATTTATAAGGTATGCACATTATGATGATGTATGTATATGTATGCTGTAATATGTAAAACACATAGATGCATTTTTTACATTGAATATATATTCATATTGCATAGTATACTGAAACATGTATTACATGAATGTGTATATAAACAGTATTATACTGTATATCTGAAAAGCAGATATTGGATCAAAGTATTTGTTCATATATAAACATTTATAATCCATTATTTCTCATATACTTTATCTGTGCTGCTTTCAGCTGGCAGTGATCTGGTGGATTTTATGATTGTCCCTGACGATTTCAGGATTTCTCTGGAATGTTTCTGCAGCTGTAGGTCTCTTCTTGACAATGTATTATGTGCTACTGTCCTCTAGTGGCTCTAGTTCACAATAACCACTTCAACCATCTCTTCATCTGATGAAAACATGTTCATACTGCTGCAGGACAGTCTTCTAAATAACAAGATTCAATCTATTGATTCATAAAATGATAGAAATTACAGTCCATTTTCCATTTTAACCATTGCTAGTTGCAAAAATACAAGATATAAATACCCATAAAATAAAACAATACAGAGATAAACAACATAGAATCATACTCCACAAGCAATAAAAAAAAGTGTTAGAAAATGTGGAGGGTAAGAAACATTGAAAAAAAATGAGAACAAATTGTTAATTATTGTAAAAATGTTAAAAAAGTAAATCAAAAAGCATGTCTTATAGTTTCATGTTTCAAGATTCAAGAGTTTTATTTGTCACATACTCGTACAGGATGTGCAGTGAAATGCAAAGTGGCAGTGCTCACAAGATTGTGCAAACAACAACAACAACTACACAAGTATATTTAAAATGTAATAAAACTTTAAAAAATGAAAGGGACAAAAATTAAAGTTTCCATATACTAAAACTTTTTAAAAATACTTTACGTCGGAGTGAGAGTGCATTTTCATTAGAAATGCACTACATGTTGTGCACATTGCGTTCATCATACCAGATCCAAGTGTAAGGATCGTTCTGCTGTGTACTGCAGACCGATACCTATTGTCCAGCATGTCACTGCTCGTAGCCATCAGTCACCACCCGCGACCTCGATGGTTTCCAGTTTCCCAGTGAAACCAGACGCTGATGAATGGGAAGTGTGACACCTCCGGACAGGGTTCGGAGAGGCCGGCGGTGTGTGTTGTGTTACTGCTGTCACTCAGATTGTGGGTCAGCTCTGGAAAACTCTCCTCATTGATCTCTGACACTGAGAAGAGCTCCAGATACTTGGCCTATATTCCGTTCAGCATTAGAAGCAGCGATAGCTACGGTGGCCCTGAAGTGCAAAACACAACAACAATTCACAAAACACAACTTGGTGAGACTCAAACCGGAATAGGTAGGATCCCTCGTTGCTCATTGGATGCACTGTCTGGAAGTCTACGACAAACAGAAGTAGTTGCATTTGCTGTGTTTTCACAGCTCGGTTTTGCATAGTCCTGCCCTATACTGTGCTGTGATTGGAAGACGAGGAATCATTGTCTAATACTTACCTACCTATTCCAGTTTGAGTCTCACCAATGCTGTTATGTTTTGTGACTTGCTGTTGTGTTTTGCGATTTGCTGTTGTGTTTTGCACTTCAGGGCCACCATAGCTATCGGCTGACATTAGGCTAATCCATTTTTTATCCATTTAGTATAGAGTGCGACAGGAATGAGTCCTAAAACCTGGAAATGAGTTATCATTTTAGCACTTCTGGTTCCCCTCGTCTGGAATTCAATGGATTTTTTTAAAGGATTTCTAGTTAGATGCCTTAAATAAAGTCTGTTAACACAAGCTGTAGAGATTTTAATGTTTTCTTCTACGACATAAAATACATCAATAAATATCCCAAAGCACAAAACTCATTTTCAGGTAGTCCACTTTATTTGAAGATTTTATCTATGAATATCACAAAAAAGTCACTCAAATAGAAAACGTCACGTAGGAATGCCATGTTATTAAACTGTACCATTTAAGGGGCCTTTGAGGAAGCAGAGTAGCACACATGCTCTCGATATTAGGTCATTCTCGGTATTACGACACAAAAACTCATCAAATATCACAGTAAAACCACAAGGCATTTGGTTTGTAAAACATAAATATATCATAAATGACACCAACCATAGGCTGTCTAAAAGAAATGGACGTACTGTAGCCTCCGGGGGCTGCAAAGTGAAGCCAATGCTGAAGTGCCTTAAACTTGCATTCTTTCTAACAGCCAGCAGGGGGCGACTCCTCTGGTTGCAAAAAGAAGTCTATGAGAAAATGAGCCTACTTCTCACTTGATTTATTACCTCAGTAAACATTGTAAACGTGAGTTTGTGGTCTCAATCGCTAGTTTCAAGTCTTCTTCAATACAGCATGATGTTCATGTAGTAAATTATGGTCCCATTTAGAGTCAAATAGACCATAAAGCAGGGGGTGCTGTAGGGCGTGGCTATCTTGTGATTGAGGTAAAAAAAACAGCCAAAAAACAAGATAGTGCGGCCAAAATGCCAAAATCAAGGCTTCAAACCGGCAGTCCACAAACCAGTGGGTGACGTCACGGTGACTACGTCCACTTCTTATATACAGTCCATGACACCAACACAGTAACTGCCCATATCAGTGCAGTTGAAAGGGTAGATTGAAGGTAAAAAAAAGTGCAAAACAGGGCTTCAAGTCACTGCACTTGGACCACGAGGGCTTCATAGGAACTCACCTTCAAAATATACAGTATTACGAGTGACTTTCACACTTCAGGGACATTTTCTTTTCAGCGAATGTAGAACAATGCTGACAGGCTCAGTTGTAATTAGCAGGCCTGCATGCGACAACGCTGACGAAGCACTTTCTATTACACGTTATCTGTCCATCTCTCTCTAGTAAGACAGACCTGTTGCAAACCGTCCTGCTTTCATCATCTTTCTCTCTTCTTTCACGCCTAACATCTGTACTACAATAGTAACCCCTTAGCGGTATCTAGAGGAAACAAAGTGCAAGAATGTGTTCATCTTCGCTAAAGAGACGGATATAAAACACTAGGTAAGTACACTTAAGATCACAGGTGCAAAGAATCCTTATATTAAAACTAGATCAATAGGTTTTTGATGCTGAAACTAACCATATTCATGCACACATGTCCACAAGAAATGAAGCATTCAAGTAGCCTCGAAGAACGTCATTAATGTCTGTCGCCTCTGGGACGGCAGTAATTTGAACTAATCCGAACGCAACCCAATTATCCTAATCCAAAAGTACGTGGTAGAATTAACATAGTTCTGTTCATTCACAGCGACTCTGTTGCCTCACTGAGTAACAAGCTAACTTGTTCATGAGGTGCGTTTATGTTAAAAACAACAAGATTTTTAAGTCTCAAATATCAATATAAGCCTAAAAAAAGTCCTCAGGCTCTAATTTAGGTCATTGTGTGTTATTAAAACTGTCTTTTAAAAACATTAGTTACGAGGAATTAATGAAAATCCTCCCGAACCTATAAGACTGGGTATCAAACCACAAACCAAACTGAGTATCACAGACTGTCAAGTAAAAAACAAAGTTGGCACCAAGTGCTTGGTAAATGTAGAAATTAATTTTCAAATTAATTTTTGTATTGATCAGCAATCCAGGTATTTTATTGGCACTGGTAAGAAAATGAACTACACCGATCCCTAAACACAACACACTGAAATGATGATCTAACCCTACTGTACCTGTGGAGAAATGATAATTGATAATTCAAAGCCAATGTCGGATCAAACTACTGCATCTGTCTAACACAACTCTACACTGCATGCAATACAGCATGCGGCACTAATCACACACTGTGCTACCGTGCATGAGGACGGTGTTGAGGCATGCGGGCCATGGCTGGCAGTGGTTTTATTCAGGTGTGGTGTGCAGGGGTTATTGGAGCGGGCTCAGATGATGGCCTTGAGCTCCTCGTCAGTCAGCTCGTTGACCGCCATGATTTTCGCCAGCTGCTCGGCGTACTTCGCTTGGTCCTGCATGAAGTGCGGGATGCGGACGTTCTCCATCTGAGCCAGCGCTTTCAGGCGGTCCACGTCTTCAAATGACACCTGAGCCCACGGGAAAATAGGAGAGAATTAGCACTGCAAATCAAAAATCGTTTGTTCGTCTGTACTTAAATTCCCACCAGGCAGCGGTGAAATGCGGCTCGCTGCAATGATTTAATTTTCCTGCGGCCGGTGAGGCGTGTTTATGTGTTTCAGGTGGGGAGAAGTTCTTTGTAACACAGGTCAACATGTAACAGGAGTCACAGGATCTGTTTACTGATTGGCTGCGAGTCCTGTCTGGCCACTAAAAGCTCAACGGGAGCTGCCGCTGCAGCTCGTTGCAGGCCGCACTTCGCCGCTGCTCTGGTGTGAATTCTGCGTCATGGCGGTCAAAATGTAGTGTGGAAGGCTGAACACTTCTCACCCTTGATAGACCTTTCTCACAGAGGACATTTTTGACTTGTGCTTTTCCTGCTATGACAAGTCAAAAGTGACATTTGTTTTTTA
Source organism: Sebastes umbrosus (assembly GCF_015220745.1). NCBI lineage: Eukaryota > Metazoa > Chordata > Actinopteri > Perciformes > Sebastidae > Sebastes > Sebastes umbrosus. The sequence goes on from NC_051283.1 coordinate 6,822,826, forward strand.
TTGACGTTTGTGACGTGTTTGGGACATAGTTGGGTTACGTTGTTTCTGTACGTATTTAACTTACTTTACATACTTATTTGAAGCCCAACCATGATGTTTTCCCTTACCCTAACTAAGGGGTTTTCTTGCCTAAACTGCAGACTGCGTTGTGTACAAATGACACGCGAAAAGGCTAAAACGCGTACTCATGACGTGGAATGTCCTTGTAATGTTGTGGTATTTATACGCCTTCCTTTGAGACCGAGCTGAGCAGCCACCAGCTTTATTCTGGATGTGAATGACAGCACTGAAACATCTAATATAAAGACTTGTACCAGTGGATAATCCAGGAAGCAGTTACACAATGTAGCTGCTGCTTAGTGAATCAGTGAATCAGACTAAGACTACCAGATGGAGATAGTTGAGCTGTCTCACCTTTCCTAGAGCCATCAGCAGTGGGAAGTTGATCTTGTCTCTGTATCTGAGGATCTGCAGGATCCCATCCAGGTAGACCTGGTCTTTACTGAAGCACCCTGAAAAGAAGACCAATGCAAGTTTGACAAGTATGAATTCTAAAAAGGCTAATATTAATATTTTGAATGTTATTTTGAACGTATCACAACCCTATCTAGTGATATAGTGACCTGGCTGTGCCGTATCGGTCTGGCCCCTCTTGGCCCGGACGCAGTAGTCCCAGCGGGTGTTGGGGTCCTGGACGAAGCGTCCCAGATCGTTGAAGAGCTCAGAGAAGGACATGTGGCTGGCCTGGTAGACGGTGTAGTAGAGCAGGGCAGCGCGCCACAGCGTGGGGTCTTTCCTGAACAGGACGCTGTGGATGCTGGCCAGGCCCTCCTCTGTGGGGTTCAGAGGCTTCAGGTTGAGCTTCTTCCTGCCAGCGCTGCTGCTCCACGGCTGGTGGCAGTTGTTGATGCCACGGAAATAATGTGTGCCTGGTGGACAGAGACATGGATCATTTAATTTCATTAAGAAAAACTACATAGAAATAGCCAATTTTCTCGCTGATGTTCTCATTTACTTATGTAGATCATATAGAGGCATTGGTATTACATTGAGACTGTTTCATAACCAGTTAAAAGTTCCCCACAGTAACTTTAATGAAATACTGGATGACGGCCAATCAGACGTCAGAGGTTAATGTCTTCTGATGAACTTCATTACAGTCAAATTGAATTGATTTTCCATTTAGCCAGTGACCTCCAGGAGCCCCACGTTAAGAATAAAACACAAGTATTGCATGGTACCCACCTATCTCATGCCTCAGCATGCCTTCCAGCCAGTGCTCCCGGGCCGTGGAGATGTTGATGGTCAGAGTGGGTCTGCTGTTCACCACCGTCATGGAGGCTCTGGACAGGAGGTCGTCTGTCACCTGGGCTACGATCTGTCAACAGAAAGAACCCAACGTTACGTTTTTGCTGTTTACATTTCTTCTCTATGTCTTGTCCAATCCACTTCCACCACTTACCAACATTAGTGATAGCAAAATTATGGCATGGCTATTGAGTTAGCCATGGTACATTTGTTCATTTATTGGAATTCCCCTGTTGGAGGAGCTGGAGGATGTCTAGGCTTTCAGGGTGATTGCACCCAAACCAAGGTACTCCCCATTCATGTCGATGAAGAACGGGACGAGACATATTAACTTCCCGTGGCAACATGATCCTACTTGCATGAGTTTATGGTCTCAATCTCTAGTTTCAAGTCTTCTTCAATACAGCATGATGTTCATTTAGTAAATAATGGTCCCATTTAGAGTCAAATAGACCATAAAGCAGGGGGTGCTGTAGATTGATGATTGAGGTAAAAAACAGCCAAAAGATGGCGACGGCCAAAATGCCAAACTCAAGGCTTCAAACCGGCAGTCCACAAACCAGTGGGTGACGTCACGGTGACTACGTCCACTTCTTATATACAGTCTATGACACCAACACAGTAACTGCCCATACCAGTGCAGTTGAAAGGGTAGATCGAAGGTAAAAAAAAGTGCAAAACAGGGCTTCAAGTCACTGCACTTGGACCACGAGGGCTTCATAGGAATTGCACCCAAACCAAGGTACTCCCCATTCATGTCGATGAAGAACAGGACGAGACATATTAACTTCCCGTGGCAACATGATCCTACTTGCATTGAGTTTAATCCAACTTTGGAGCCCATTGGCTATCAGCCTGATGACGATTTAGCGGCTCGGGGAAACGGTCAATATTTCTGGGGTTCTGGTGTAGCCAGCGGATATCCCGGCTAAGACTTCCTCTTCCACGCAACAGTTATTGGTTACAGTCCGATTAGCAACTTGAGATGCGACAATTGGAGTTTGAGTCGAGAGATGACGTCTACGAACAGATTGTTTCACGCGTAGCCAGTTCACAAGCTAATAAAAAGCTAATTAATCATCAGACGATAGTCGATGGGTTCCCAGATTGCCTTTCGGACACTGCGTTCAGTCTCTTTTGCTCTCCACGCAGACTGTTTACCTGCATGCAACCAAAACCCACTCAAACATGATTGGTCAATACTACTCGGACTACAAACGGATAAAAAGCGGAAACCAGAACGCTTCCGATACCAAAATCTTGTCCCATTAACTACAGATTCTGCATTCATATTCAGATATCTGTTTATAGAGATCAAGTTTAATCTGATTCACATAGTACGGCTCTCCGGTATGAAGCAAATTATTTATGGTTTTTAATCTTGTTTATATAACTGCACGATAATTACTACAAGCATTGCTGCATGGCTGGCAGTAAATCCAAGGACATTAACAGAGAGTAATGACAAGATGTGTATAACTAGTAAAGATGTATAGTTTTCAACTTGTGAAATGTTGTTGCTGCTAGCCCCAGTATCTCCAGCTGCTTATCTGACTCTGTCCTGCCTGCTTGTGTTCTGTTCATACTGCATTAAGTGTCTGCGTAGGCGGACATATTCAGACGTGTGACGTCAACGTGTGTGTTCCTAAATTTTGGGCTGCATTCGGATCATGTCCGCAAAAATATCAGTATGGATGTTGTGCAAACCCTTGCAGATCCTTGTGGCTAAACCAACGCTGAAAGTATGACGCTTTACATTGCTGAAATATGTTTTTTTTATCATTTGTAGATGGGCTCCACAAAATGGGCCCCGAAATGCAAGTGTCAAGTGAGCTTTGGGTGAGTTTCTCCTTTGATGCTTTTCACATTCCTTTGTCTTTTCTTTCCACTATCTAGTATGTCTAAACCCATTAAGACTTCACCAAGCATCCACAAGGTGTGTGTAATGTGTTCAGTGGAACATTAATAACTTGATGATGTAACATGTATTTGTTGGTGGTTACATAAACACGGCTCGGCACAAGCAAACTGCAGGATGACTTTGGCGAAGGCGGCTTTTTGCAGGGTCTTACTTTTCCCTGGAGCTCAGTCACTTTGATGCCCTGCTGTCTGCTGCTCTGCAACGATGATGTACAAATCCAGCGTGACACAGACTGCAGTGCAGCCACAGAGAAATACCAGCCTCCAAATTACAGCCTCTTCATGACCTTTTTTTTACTGTATGTAATGTGCTCTACAGTGGGAATTGTCAGAACTGTTTGTTGTCGTTGACAACACCATGAGAGTGTGCATTCAAAAAGCAATGCCATTATAAAGGAAGCCTGAGTTGTCCTCTTACCTCCCCCAAGCAGCCTTCCTTCTCCATGTATTTCTTGACGCTGTGCCAGATGCGACTCTTGGTGAGGAGGTTGCCCCCAGTGGCCTGCTCAAACTTCTCATAGCTGCCATATCGCAGCAGGGCGAGCTCCATGATGTTCACGGCCTGCAAGAGATGAGAAAGTCATCATGTAAAAGCTGCCCGTGACTAATGACCTTCTGTTGTTGATGCTTTGGACATGCAGAGCTGGGCAACTTGGCAGTAATACTGCTATATTACTAAAAAGAATGGAGACAAATTTTAGTGTGTTCGCTTTCAGTTTAACATCACCCTTTGGTTTGAGGACTACGGTTTTGAAGCTTCGAGTTCGACATTGAAACTAGCGTGTGAGACCATGTTTACAATATTTACTGAGGTAATAAATCAAGTGAGAAGTAGGCTCATTTTCTCATAGACTTCTATACAATCAGACTTCTTTTTGCAACCAGAGGAGTCGCCCCCTGCTGGCTGTTAGAAAGAATGTAAGTTTAAGGCACTTCAGCATTGGCTTCACCTCTCAGACCCGGAGGTTGCCCATTGTTGGAAACACGTCTGATACCCTTTATGCTTTCATTTGTGGGGTGATTGATAGGAAGATGAATTTGAATTCTTGGTTTTGAAAATGCTGTGTGTGATTCTTCTACAGCTTCAGTGTTGCTCCTTGTACATGCACTCATAGTGTTAATGTTGATTTAAGACGCCCACTGAGGCAGTTGATGAATCCTCCAGCGTTTGCGAAACAAAGTCTTGTGCATCTGCATCCTGAACCAATTCATCCCAGCCACTTTCAACTGAAAGAGTCACACTGCACCAGCTCTGATCGGCCCTGACGCTAAACAGCATTGGCAGCAAGTCTCTGTGATCACAGTATCCAGCTTGACTACTGGCATGTGGAGGTTGCTGAGCTCAAACCAGCCAGCTCAGCACCGACCTCAGGCACTATAGGGACGTTGTTGTAGATAAGATGAATGACATGTCACTGCCTTTGGGCGAAAATTGGTGGACTTTTGTGCATACTGACTGAATGTACTTTTTTTTCAGCATACAAGCAAGCGAGTTTCAGGTTTTTGAGTTTCTCTATCTAATTTTTTACCTTGAAAGAGTACTTCTGATAATTATAAAAGAAAAGAACGTATGCAGCCTAAATAAATAATAACAATAATAATAAACGACAGGCTTAATACATGCCTCAGCTTCTACAATGGGTCCAAATTGTATATTTAATTATTAGCAACCTGGGGGTAAAACAAGTTGAACATCACACACATGTTTGGTGAATGTAAGCTCTCCGTTTTGCTCTGTTTTGGTCTCCACCAACTCCTGAGAAAAATATCCAGCTGTATAGCAGCTAAATGCTCCACGATGTTCACCAGCTAGTCTGCCATTTAGGCACATAGTGCACAGTGGGTTTGGAATCTATAAGTTGATGAGAGCGGTGAGATATAATTGAAACAGAAAATTTGCAAAAAACAAAACAAAAAACAACAAAAATGAAACAATGAGCTGAAAGATGCTAAAATGCTCTAAATGCATTGTGGGTTCATCACTAAGAGTAGAGATGTTCCGATACCATTTAATCCTTTCTGATACCTGAACTTACAGTATCAGCCAATACCAACGTGAAAATATATAGATTTTATTATTATACAGCTGTGACAAACTACCTGCAATCAGTTCTTCTTCGCTGCTCTAAAACAGTAGTTGCCAGTGGCAGCCATGATACACCCAGGACGACAACAGCCTAGTGAAGGATACTGTTCTGGAGCAGCGAAAAATAATTTATTTCCGGTTAAACAAGTAGTTTTTTTCTGGGTCAATAAATTATTGTATCGGAAAGGTGCATAGACTAGCGTACTCGCCGATACCCGGTTCCGAATTTTGGGCAGTATCGGACGCATTTCCGATACTGGTATCGGTATCGGAACATCTCTAACGAAGACATACCCCTGTCATATCGCACATAGTCATTTAAGCCACTGTTAAAATACAGATGACATATTGTCAGTCCTATCGATACACATTATTAAGCGTTTCAATAAAGTTTATTTGTTGCATGAGTTATTGCAGCCAAACGAACCAAAGTAAAATAATACAATTGTTCCAAACAAACACACCCTTACCTGTGTCAGGAAGCGATCTGAGGCATTGCTATGCCGCGCCAGGACGGGCGGAGAAACTGGGTTGCTGTACTCAAACTGTGGATTATAGTTGAAGTCAGACTTGAAAAACGCGGCCTTCTCTTTCTGAACATTGGACGGCTTGATGGCTGTAAGGATGCAGAGCTTCTTGGCGTTTTCCGCTTCCCGTGTGATTGATGCTTTGTGCAACGAGGGAAGTTTAGTGCGAGGGGAAGTGGGGATGCACACCTTTCTGAGCTGTGGAACTGTGCGAGGGGTTAGGCCCATGGTGCTGCCCACTACTGCGATGCTCCGTGCTGGTTTAGAGAGATTGGAGTTAGCTGAGAGGACACGATTTGTCTGTGCAGGTTTGCAGCCACCTTCTGGTGCACGCAACTTTTTAGGAGCCATGCCTGGGCGGTTTCTTCGGCTAAATGCGGCGCCACATTTCACTGATGTTTTTGGCCTCTTGCACGGGGATTGCTGCTTCTGACTCTTCTTCTCCTCGGCCTGCAGCAGGACGTTGTAGCTGCTGGAGCCGGAGCTGAAGAGGTCTTTGAGGACGCTGGAAGAAATCTTCTCCAGGTAGACTTGGCTTGGACTCAGTGCCTTGTCAGCAGAGTTTAGGATGTACTTTTTGGACATTTCTACTTCTGGCCAGTGGAGTCTTTCTGAAAGAAGCAAGATGAGAGACCAGTAAGGCAGGAGAGTGAATCTGTCTGTTGCTTACTTTAAGATCACCTTCACGTGCAGACCTTTCACACACAGCTTGATAGAGTAATCCTCTTATCAAGGCGGGATAAAATTAGATCTAGTCCAATGCCAAGCTAAAAAAAACCATGGTAATAAATATATAGTATAGAAGGACTGCAACTGATTATTTTCATTGTTGATTAATCTGTTGATTATTTTCTCGATTAATCGATTAGTTGTTTAGTCTATAAAATGTCAGAAAAGTTTGAAAAATGTCGATCAGTGTTTCCCAAAGCCCAAGACGACGTCCTCAAATGTCTTGTTTTGTCCACAACTCAAAGATATTCAGTTTACTGTCATAGAGGAGTAAAGAAACCAGGAAATATTCACATTTAAGAAGCTGGAATCAGAGAATTTGTTTTTCTTAAATAGTTACTCAAACCTATTAATAGATTATCAAAATAGTTGGCAATTAATATAATAGTTGACATCTAATCGATGAATCATTGAAGCTCTACAGTAGAGATACCATAACTTGTAATCAGTGTGATGTACAGTTTAGTTTATTAGTTTAGTTTATTTGTTTCACACATATAAAAAGACAATAAAATATAATTTACATGAAAGGAGTATAAAATATGTGTGAGGGTGTGGTAGAAACCTATAATGACATATAAAAAAGTCAAATCAGCAAGAGATCTTAAATATTAGCATTAAAAAATAATAAGTGTAGGAGTAAAGTTCAAACAATAAAACAAAACAAAAAAGAGGCAGGAGTAGTAGGAGTAATTGCCATATTTACAGTAAGAACAACAGTTTCTAAGAGTGGTCATTTTTTTCCAAATCAAATGTTTTTGTCAGCAGAGAATCTCTTTTTGTGCATAGACAGTGTTTTATCATCTCTGTGAGCAAAGTAACAACTATCTTTTCCAACTTTTTTTTACAATCATAATGATGTGATCTGACTCAGTATCCTGTCTCCAGAGACTGGCAGTAAAGTACAAGAGTCAGGGCTTTGCGATTTCCATTAAGGTGACCTGGAACATCGTCACAGTAAGAGCAGCCTCTCAGTTGGGACAAGAGCACTGAGGCGGAAGCCATGCAACCACAGACAGCACAAACTAATGACCTCAGCAGCACAGTAATGACTAGAGTAACAAGGACAAATTGGAGCTTCATTGCTCAGCCACCAGATCAAATACTATTACCTAACACATCAGCTTGGTATCTCATCATTCAGTTCCACCTGATATGATATGCTATTATCACATCATACAGTAGGCAAAGAAGTAACCAACCCAGAATTCCTATCTAGTGGATATTGGCTGTGTGTGAATGTTAATTTAAGACATTTTCATGCCAGTTTATCATATATGAAATCAAATTTATGACAGCAAACACATTAGTTCAACTGCACAACATAATGTATCAATGCTCAAGCTTTTCCATCTCATCCATCACTATTAATCAAAGTATCAATTGTCCGTAGTTTATCGTGATTAATCGCACATTTATCTGTTCAAAATGTACCTTAAAGGGAAATTTGTCAAGTATTTAATACTCTTATCAACATGGGAGTGGGTAAATATGCTGCTAAATGTATGTATATATTTATTATTTAATATATACAAAACAATGACAAATATTGTCCAGAAACCTCACCCCTCATATCTGTAAAGGGGAGACTCGTGGGTACCCATAGAACCCATTTTCGTTCACATATCTTGAGGTCAGAGGTCAAAGGACCCCTTAGAAAATGGCAATGCCAGTTTTTCCTCACCAAAATTTAGCATAATTTTATTATTTAATTATTTAGCAAACTTTGTAACAGCATATCTTCACTCTAGCTTTAAAACTGAACCTGCTACAACCTAAAAATATCAAGTTAAGTAAATGCGTTAAAGAAATTAGTGGCATTAAAATTAATTTGCGTTAACGCGTTGCTAAATGAGTTAACTTTGACAGCCTTAATATCTATATCTATATCTATATATATATAGATATAGATATATATGTATATAATTGAATATTGCACACTATATAGTGATCAAATATTTGATCACTATATAGTGTGCAATTTCAATTATGTTATAATATATATATATATATAATATTATGTTTTTATTTTCTTTTTTTACATGTTCGACAATAACACATCTAAATAAATAGCCTAAATCTAAATAAACAGTGTTAATTTGCAGTTAATATGAAGCATATGATTAGCAATAATCAGCATGAGTCAGCAGTGAGTAAGCTCACCAGCAATCTGCCACAAGGCTTTACAACACCAATGAGTAGGATACAGGAAGTTAAACACTATAAAATACAATATAGCTTCTATATATAAAATATAATCTAAACAGAGACTAATTAATAAATTCAAGCTTTCTTAAAATATATTCAATTCCTCTCAATGTTCCCTAGTAATAATAATAACTTTTATTAGGTCCACGATACCTTTCTGGAGCTCATATTTCAACTCACTTGCTTTAACTAAACTGTCACGTCAAGTCGTTTTAAGTTACCATTATTACTATTATTATATTGTAATAATTATTATATTGTAATAATTATTATTATTGTAATAATTATTACAATAATTATTACAATAATTATTAATAGTAATAATTATTATTGTAATAATTATTACAATAAGTATTACAATAATTATTGTAATAATTATTATTGTAATAATTATTACTATTATTATATTACATTTTTACTATTATTATATTTAGTTATTAATGTTCATGTAATTGAGCTCATACGAAAATAAGAGAAATGCAACCTTACCTGTGACTTTGATTGACTCCAGCATCCTCTGTTGTCAGGTGTCTGTTAACCTGCAGTTAATACCCACACTGCTGTTCGAACAATACAAACGTTTCTTAGCAAAGTTAGGCTAGCTGAATTAACCGGCTAATGTCGCCCGAATAGAAACCCAGCGGTTAAAGCGAGTGCCCTGTAACGACTACGTGTTAAGACACGCAGAAATTATGTTTGAAAAGATATTTTAAGCTGAGCTGACCTGAAGCGTCCCGCCTACACTGAGCTCCAGCTAAACTGACTAGAACGAGCCGAGCTGTCTGTGTGGTACAGTACAGGCTCTGCATTGACTGCTCTGTTACCATGGTTTCGTTGATAACTACGCAACACACACTGGTGCTCATGGGAAATGAAGTCCCTTTTGAGAATAGGTAGAGACTAGTGATGGGAATTCAGGCTCTTTTTAGTGAGCCAGATCATTTGGCTCAGCTTACCAAGAAGAGCCGGCTCTTTCGGCTCCCAAACGGCTCTTCCTTTTACCACTTCTGCCTTTAGTAATTCAGCCAAATTTAGCTTTAGCTATTTTGACCTTTGATTAGTATGTGTGCGCATATATCACTTAAATTATTCAATATAATTATACTAAACCCTATACTTTCCTGAATACCATAAATGTACATGCTGCTTCGTTTCCGACCGTCACTCATCTTGTCTGCTATTCACGCACCGCACTCCTCTCTCCTCCTCTCCCTCCTGCTCTGTACCTGTAGACCGTCTGCGCGGCGTGCACCCCCGCCCCTCCCTGCTTGATGGTATGATCCTTGTCTGTCATCACCTGATTGGTCGCACGGATATCATTAACACAACATTCAGTCACAGTCAGTACATGGAGTGCCCGTAGCATGGAGAAAATCGTCCTATCATTCTGCTTTGAATTAATAAAAAAAAAAAAAAAAAAGGGTCACGCCCATCGTTCACTTAAAAGAGCCGGCTCAATGAACCGGCTCGTTCGTGACAAACACATCACTAGTAGAGATACTTTTGAGAAAAATATCAGGGTTTGGTCTTAAAATGTTTGGAGATCATATATAATTTGTAATTCAGCACTAAAACATGTCCCTCAATTCACTTTAGCGCTCCTATTATTCAGACTCAGACGTTTGTTGCGATTCGACGCCATGATTGTAGTTTTCTATGGACTGGTTGCACCTGAAAGAAGTAAACAAAATTACCTAGCCAGTAGTTTTGTCCTGCTGGCATTTTAAAAATTACTTATGATAATCAAAAAATAGTAATTTTATTTATTTGAAGGCACACATGCTATACTTATAATTCAAATAGGCCTATGTGAAAAATAATAAATAATAATAATAATTAAACACAAATTTGAGGATCACTGGTTGATGTAGTATATATGTCAACGTTACAGGAAAAGTGGGCTAATGATATCACAGTGACTTTTCCCTAACATTTTAGACACTGAAACTAACCCCTGTACAAAATTTAAATAAAAGGCTATAATTTATATATTTTTGTTTACATTACAGGGGCTAGCAAAGGACTCATTTCAAACTGACATTCAATGTGGGGATGCCTATTTTACTGTAATCCTATCCATGCGTGACTTCATTCACCACTAACTTTTTTAATAGAAAGTCTGATTTTTTTATAACAAAATTTATACTTAACGTTTCCTAGAAATTATAATTTGGAAATTGAATGCAGGATATGCTATGTTTAGTATGCTTTACAAAACATAGGAGCTTTTTAATAGAAAAATATAGCTCCTTCATCTGGCATGTTTGCATATCTTATTTAGTGGCTCCTATGTGTTATGACAAACAGCACAACGTGTGTATGTGTCATGCAGAAAAGATAATTCATACAAGACACCTTCTCACACAAAAAGTACCTCGATCATATATCTTATACTGTATATACTGTATATGTTCTTAATGTATATGTTCTTAATATGCCTGTATATATTCTTAATATGCCTTGTACAAAGTATTTCTTATATATGTATATTCATACTTCCTGATATGTATATATTCTTAATATGCCTTAAGTATTTCTTATATATGTACATTCATACTTCCTGATATGTATATGTTCTTAATATGCCTTGTACAACGTATTTCCTTTAATAATTGTAATATAACTTATTATATTTAATGGAGCTTCCCAGCAAAAAGCCTTTCACACGATTGTACTTGTATAACTTGTGACAATAAACATCTTGAATCTTGAATCTTGAAACTTGCATGTTGCAGATCACATTGCAGACGAGGAAGAGAACCCGTGAGTTTGTGTATTAGGTCACTCAGCGTACGTTTTAACCGCTTTGTTTTTACCATTTGAAAACACAGATGATTGATTCATAAAACATGTGAAGTGCATGATGGGGTGGCGGTGGGCGGTGGGCGGTGCCTTGTTTGTTACGTCACATCTGTTTTTACATACACCCCAGACGGGCTGTGATTGGCTGTGCGAGTGTAAAACCCGACTCCTCGATTCTGATTGGCTCTCAGGGACTTCCAACTGTTCGAGTCTGCGCAGTAGCTCCAGCGCTGAAATTCAAATTTGAACGGCTGTATAGTGCAGAGAGAAGAAGAGGAAGAAAAGCAGAGAAGAGAGAAGCAGAGAGCCGCTCAGCTCACCTCGTTTCTGTACACATAGTGTGTACAACACTTATAAAGTACTAAGTTGTAGTTATATCTCTCAATTAAGGATAACCATCCAAAATGGATCCATTTACTGAGGTAAGTCGGTGAGCTAACGTAGCTAGGTAACGTCAGATAGCTAGCTGTCGGGAGGTTGAGGCGACGTTGACGTTAAGTTACCTGCTAATACTGAACTAACGTAACATTTCCTCTTTATATAGACTGTTTTAGTTATGGCAGGAGACCGACTTGTTTACGTCCATAGTACTTTGACGTATGCCAAAGTTACCATGCAGAAATGTTTGATAATGCATTGAAATAAGGTCACTGAAAACCTGTCACGTGTTGTTTCTTTGTCTTGTCAGTTGTCAGCAACCACACATCTGAAATACACATAACAACTAGCTGGTAACTTACAATGCATACTCTTCTAACTGCTAGCTATAACTTCTATCTTTGTGCAATAATCTGGCAAAACTGTCATCTCATCAATATACATATTGTATTTTTGTATTTTATATTGTATTATCTTTTATATTTATATTGCACTCTCTTTTTTTATTGTATTATCTTTTTTTTAGCACATATGGGATTGTCACAATCTAATTTCGTTGTACTACACAATGACAATAAAGGGCTTGCATCCTGAGATCTTCAATCTATAGTTTTCTAACGTTACATGTTTGACCAGTTGGTAACAGTTCAGTAATTTAGCCAGGCTTCTGACTGACCAGGACTGACTGATGAGTTCACTGACTCAACCACAAACACAACTGTATATTCAAATTAAACAGCTTTGTCTCCATTTAAGGCAATGGTATGTGTCAGCACTGGAAAGTGTCCAACACTTTGCCCTCTTGATTTTCTCTCTTTTTCCTTGATGCCGTCATACTGTTGTCACATGCTCAAACTGGAAATGACTTATATTTACTAACTAACAGATCTTGTTACCCCAGTATCTGGTGCCAGTAGAGTTTGAAATTTCAAATCCAGGAACCAGAAGCAGGAGTGGCTCATTCCTCAGGAATGCTGTAAAATGTGACTTGAGGTTTTCCACACTGCCTAGAGAAACTGTGAAGGCGGTGAAGTGCAGCTGCAGGAATGTGTTTGGGCTTGCACAGTTAACGTGCAGCTCACAGTAAATCAGATTGTGTGACATGACCAAGGGAAGGGAATGTCATGCAAAGAAAAGAGGAAAAAAAGGTGCAAGAGGGCAAGCAAACAGAGGCCTCTTTTTATCTCTGGTGGAGAAGGACTGTTTTATGTGTCTTAGGCTGTTGTGCTGCCTGTTAAAGTAGCCCATATAGAGACAGACAATGTGATGTGCCTTGTTCCACACATTTGCATTTACAGATCCAACAGTTATTCTGAAAGATGGAGTATCAGTATATTTTGGCCTATATGAAAAAGCCACAGACTAATTACAAGTCTCACAGCAATGTACAGTATATCACAACAAAGACAGGCTTTGTTGAGGATCAGTTTCCGCGGCACCGTTTAGCCTCACTTCAAAAAATGTTTGTTTATATTTTCAAACATAAAAAGACAGTGAAATACAGTTCACATGAAAGGAATGTAAAAGAAGTGTGAGGGTGTGGTAGAAACCTATAATGGCTAATAGATAAACCACACCCAAAGGACATATATTGGGTAAAAAATATTACCATGACAAAAATTACCAGTACAGTGATGTTGTTTACTTCAGGTCATAAAAACTTTCAGTGTGTACTGACCAAGCTCTGACTAGAATTAGTCCTGACCTAAACAACAAAGAAATACTTTTTTTGTTATCCAAATCAATTTTAAATTGTAACTTGCTGTGGCATGTCAGGTTCTTAGAATTTATTTAAAAATGCAATGTGTGGTTTGCTGTCAAATAAACGTATGTATCATTAAAAGAAAGAGGTCCACAATTTGGGTAATACGCTTATTAATTTTCTTTCCGTGAGTGAAATCTCATGTCTGAGACCAGTATTGATCTTCTCATCTTATTCTAGGAAAGAAGGTGAATAAACATATTTCCCAAACTGTTGAACTATTCCTTTTAAGGACATAAAGAGCAACTAAAGCCTGCAGGAAATGTTTATATAAATATTTATGAACACTCACAAGTTGTTGATTTGAACTGTGAAATCTTTGTTATTCCTGTTGATGTAGCATAGGAGCAGATACTCTGGATTACTGTAATAGTATTGATGTTGGACTTGCTGTAGGAGCTGCAATGGGACACTGCAGAATGTTCAAAAAACACATTTATGGTTGTTAGAAAAAACTCTGGACATAATAAAAGCAACACCTGGGCAACAATATAATGCAATCCAATCCAATATCCCTGCTATAAATAATACCTTTATGCAACTTATGATGTAACTTTTTAAGACTGTTAATTAAGTTCCTTTAGTTGGAGGTAGTGTTGTATTGTACAGATGGTGATTTTATTTTGTCCATCTTTGGAGTAACAGACTGTTTTTTTGTCAAACCAGAAACTGTTGGAGCGGACCCGGGCTCGCCGAGAAAACCTGCAGAAGAAAATGGCAGATAGACCAAATGCAGCAAACAGACAAATGGCCAAAAGGCCCAGAGAGCCGCTGGCTGACACCAACAGTGTGATCAGTGAGGCATTCATTGATAAAGGTATGAACACATTTGTTGTCCTGTAAGTTTGACCACTGAGCTGCAGCTCTACTCTTTGCTTATATTTCCCCATCGCTTCCTCCCAGTTCCACAGGTGTCCTCCAAGCCCTCCCCCTCAAAGCGCAAGTGCTCAGAAGAAAATGTTCAGCCTGCAGCCGGTGAGGAGAACCAGGAGCCAGTGATGACACAAGCTGTGGCTCCTATGCTCTCCGATCCTCCCACAGACAAGAAACCCCCGGTGGGGCCTGCCAGCGTTCGATCCAGCTCGTCCCTGGAGAAGACCGCTACCCGGCCTGCTGTCCAGCCTCAGCCAGGCCAGCTGAAAGCTCCAGAGCCAGAGAAGATGGCCGTCACCCCGGCACCTAATCCTCCCAGCAGCAGGGAAGTAGAGACGGTGCCTGCCAGTTCAGCCCTGCAGAGGAACAAGGAGGACCTGGTGGAAGTCACAGCTCCATCTGCTGCTGGCATGAAGTCTCGTCTGCAGAGGCTGGCAGAGAAGAGAAAGTGCTGGGATGGCGATGGTAAGAATATTTAGTTTGCTGCTTGAGATAATTTTGTTTTACCCTTCTGAGACCCGACATTACTGTCTTTCAGAGGTTGTAGCGGGCTCAGTATTAAAGCTAGAGTGAAGATACTGGTATCATATGATACTAAACGGCCTAAGGCATCCATTGGCACTAACCCGTGCCAGGCACTAACAATTGTCAGGACTTTTTCTGTGGTGTTCCTCAAGGTTTTGGTGTCTTAATGTGGTACTTTGGAGGGATTATTGATCATTTTTATCAATTCTTGATTGATAAAAGAAAAGGTTAAATTTAGCACCAAATCTGTGTAACAAATGGTATCAACTCAAAAACTTGCTGCAGCAGCTTATGAGACATAAGAGAGCATGGGAATGGCTATCATATACTTCCATCATAATATTCTTAGCTCTTATACACTTTCACAATTATTTTTTTCATTACAAGAAAACTTCATTTTAACAATGAAACAGTTACTTATAATATAAGATACAACTTTTATGACTGATATGACATTCACAACATGTGAGATTCCCTTGCAAAAACAGTTACAATCTATTTTATATATTTATATTTCATTAATTGTTTTTTTGTTTCTGATTTATGATTAGGGCAACTTGACACACAGTGCAGTGAGGCTTCACCTCAAATTAATCTTCAGGTTATCAGGAACCAGGTTAATCTTCAGGTTATTACCTATGTAACATATACCCCTTAAACACCCCCTTAAAACAACAAATATGGGTCTGGCGTTAACTTATTTAGCTTTTCAAGGACAAATTTAAAGACACAATCCATGATCAAGGTGTAAACAAAAAAGAAGCTTCACACCAAAATAACAAAACAAACCGTTAGAATATTTTCTTCATGTCAGTAGAAGTGTATTTATTTAAAACACTGGTCTACAACCTTTGGGTCAATTCATTATGTATGTATGATTTTATTGATCAATATGAATTCAGACTGAGTTAACCTGTCTCCAGTCAGGCCATCACTGTTATAGTCGCTAGTAAGAGTCAAGTGTCAAAGAAAGAAATGGCCACAATGTGTCAAAAGAAAATACTCCACCTCTATTTTTTTGTAGTTGATTTGTATGTTATTGCAGCAGAAAGGGTTCCTGATTCACTTAGAGTTTCAATTGTCCCCGCCCATATCAAACATATTGCCACCTTTTTTCCAGACACCTCTGATGAAGTTCCCGACTGCGCTCCCCTATCCCTGTTGAAGAGGCAAGCTGAGGAGGTCCCACCAGCTGTTGTCCCCACCGTGTCCTCGGGAACCCCAATGGGGAGGAGAGGCAGACTCGCTAACCTCGCTGCCACCATTGGAACCTGGGAAGACGACCTAAGCCATGCTAACATTCCCCATGAGGATGCAAAAGAGAAGCCTGGCACAGCTGTTCCCAAGTTTGCGGTCAGAAGCGCTACCGTGGCTGCCGGCACTAAACCAGGTGCTGCAGGCAATGTGGTGGCCAGTTCAACTGCAAGCAGCAAGTACACACCCAGCTCTCAGGTAGGTTTACCTCTTTCTTCAGCATAAGCAGTAATGTCTGTCTCACTGGTTTGATATGAGCTGAGTTTGGCTTCTTTTTTCATTTGATCTAAAATGAAGACCTTAAAAAGAACAAACATAGTGCTTCATTACTTTGCTCATAAGAACACATAATGCTTTTGACTGCATTAAATGAATGTGATAGATATGCATCCTGAGAACATTTATCTTGTGAATGTCCTAGAATATCTTTATGAATGAAAGTCTGTAGTAATTATTACATGTCGAGCTACAAGGATAAATCGATTGAAAAAAATAAATAAAATGAAAATGAACTATCTTGATAAATAATTATTGTTTGGCATTTTTGCTTGTAAAAAAAATAACTAAAATAATCTTCTCAGCTATGAGGATTTACTGGTTTTCTTTGTGATGCATTCTCTGATCTTTTGGGTTTTAGACAAAACAAGACACATGCAGACATCACCTTGGACATTCGGAAATTATAACAAGGCATTTTCACTATTTTGTGACATTTTATAGACCAAATAATTAATCTTTCAATTAAAATAATAATATGCAGATTAATTGATAATGAAAATAATTGTTAGTTGCAGTCCTAATTACATGTATCGGGCCATATAAGGGCAGGCGGCACCCTCCGCGTGTGAAAAGTGAAGCCAATGCTGAAGTGCCTTAAACTTGCATTCTTTCTAACAGCCAGCAGGGGGCGACGACTTTGTTTGCAAAAAGAAGTCTGAAGTCTATGAGAAAATGAGCCTACTTCTCATATGATTTATTACCTCAGTAAACATTGTAAACATGAGTTTATGGTCTCAATCGCTAGATTCAAGTCTTCTTCAATAAAGCATGATGTTCATTTAGTAAATTATGGTCCCATTTGGAGTCAAACAGACAATGAAGCAGGGTATGCCTTAGGGCGTGGCTACCTTTGCGATTGTGTTTTCGTCTTAGAATTGTAACCCTTTCACAGTGTGTTTTCAGTTCGTGAAAGTTAATTGTAACATTTTGGTCGCCTAAAAATATCTTATTCAGTGTTTGGTTGTACTTAGCTCAACCCTCTAGTGTCACTTCTGGTTGCAAAAAACCCAGATGGCGACAGCCAAAATGACAAACTTGAGGCTTCAAAACGGCTGTCCACAAACCAATGCGTGACGTCACAGTGACTACGTAGTACGTCTTCTATATGTAAGACAGACAACATTACTGTGAGAGACAGTAAGAGGCAGCACCTTTATGAATTTCCTATAACTTTATGAAACCTCTTTTACTGCAACGCAACATCATCCGGCGACACATTGCATTGGTCTACCTGGTAACTGAAGGAACACGCCCCTGCCAACGCCGCAGCTTTCATATTCGTTTTGTTCCAAATTCCCAGTTAGACCCCTAGACCACCAGGACGCCACAACTTGTGTTGTTTTTAAATATGCTTTACAAATAACAGGAACTATTTTATGTCTTTTTAGCAGTTCCTGTCTGCTCCAGTAAAGCCAAGCCGAGTGGATCTTCCAAGCCTTCAGAAGGCTGACATTCCTGCAGCCAGGCCAGCACTCAAGTCACTAGCCAGTCCTCAGAAGAGTTCCAGCCAGGGGACGACCTTCCCCTCTAGTCCCCAGAAGAGCTCCCTCCAGGGAACAGCATTCCCATCCAGTCCCCAGAAGTCCGCCCCGTCCTCCTCAACTACAGTGCCTCAAAGTCCCCTGAAGAACCAGGCCCTCTCCAGAGGTCTCAACCTCACCTCCAGCCCCCAGAAACCAGAACTCCGTGCCAAGCCCACTATTGCTGGCCCCTGTACCCCTCAGGAAATTGCCACTGCTGGAGCACCTGGTGAGTCATGCTGCAGTTCATTTTGGAATTAATTTATACAATTACAGAATGATGATGCAGTTCTTCACTGTCAGTGTTTTTGCATATTTTCTTATGTAGAAGTGGCAGAAAAAACTAAGATGTGCTGTTTCAGAGTTACTGAATTACTTGGAAAAACCCTTTAGACCAGTGGTTCCCAACCTATTTTCTTTGGAGTCCCCCCTACTCGTATCTAAGAAAAGCTGATCTCATGTATGAGAGATTATGTTATATATTTCTTTCCTTCATTCCCAACAGGTGTAAAATCTTTTCTGGAGCGCTTTGGAGAGAGGTGCCAGCAGCGTACCAACCAGAGCTCCCCAGCAGGGGGCGCCACCCACACCAAGACTCCCACTGTAACTCCATCAGTCACACCAAACACCAGACTGGCACAGGAGAGGTTCAGAGCTGCCCAGGCTGCACAAACCACCACTGCTGATCTCACCCAAAGACAGAAGCTGGTAGATTAATGTCATAGATACTATAGCATATCATATTTTTGTTTGGTATCATAATAGTAAAATGAGATTTTTAAATTCATTTCAGGAGCGTGAGTCTGAGCTGGCTCAGATTCGCGGTCGCTTTCAGAAGGGGAACAATATGTGGAAAAACAAAGATGGAGCAGCAGAAACCAATAAAAACACAGACATCAAGGTTGGCATACAAGTCATGTTTGACATCTCACAATGTAGTCACGCTTTCATAGAATATGCAAGATTTTTAATGAATAATATGCTTTTTAGGAACAGCTTAACAAGCCTGTGGAGGCTGAAGTTGCCCCATGTGAGCCACAGGATGAACCCACAGCGCCCTCTACTGACCGTGCGGATACACCCACAAAGTGCCCTCCTCCAGGTATTCAACAATACTTCGTATTGGTGTTTTAACATTATGTTTGAGTGATCAGCTACAAGCATTTGCAGTTGTTCTTTCATCCATTAGTCTCTCTTGACTTGAAGAAAAGTTTGGGAATTACCTTCATAATGTGTTTTCCTGACTGGAAATTAATTTTGCTGGCAAAACTTTTATTAAATCACTAGATTTAAGCGAACAGCTGTTTTTTTTACATAAAACATTTGGAAGTGTAGCCATCGCAAGATTTAAGAGACTATGACATCGTGGCATGAAAGGTCATGAGTTATCAGAACTATAGGGGTAATTATTTCCTTAAGTTTTAAGGCAACCTTTAAAATCTGTGTTTAGTCTTTTAATTTGCAAAAAGGTTATAATTGTTAAAAAAGAAATTAGTTTTTATGTTATTTTAGTTTTGGCCTTTCGATTTCATTTTAGTTTAAATTTGAGTTAGTTTTAAGAGTGCGATTGCTAATTTTAGTTATTTTTTTCTGAAAGTTTTTATAGTTTTAGTTTTTGTTAGGGCCAGCTACAATGTCTCAGAAGTACCTAGCCATATACATACAAATGTTTGATTTTCACATTAATTTAGTGAAGCAATTGCAGCATAGCGCCATCTCCTGGAAAGTCATGTCCGTTCAATTTCTGTGGTTCAATGTCACGAGAGGTGACGGAAATTCAAGTTGTCTCCTATTTTTCGGTAGTGATATATAATAGCTAAAGAACCAAAACTGAAATTAATTAACGTCAATGTTTATTTTATTTTTATTAGTTTTTTTAACAAGGCACTATCGTTTCAATTTATTTTTTCTTAAAGGATATAGTTCTTACTTAGTTTCAGTTTACTAAAATAATTTTTCACAGAATATTTTAGTTTTAGTTTGCCAACCCTGTTCTGCTCTTTTCAATAATGGCTAGATTTTTCTTTAGTGTCGAGAAAGTGGGACAATATGTTTTCTAACATAAATTATGTTGAATAGCAGGTCATGGGTTGATGATCTCACCGCCTGCCTCAACATCCAGTCCTCTGAGGGTGGTCAGCCATGCTGTAGAGAAAACAACCGATGAAACCCCAGAGGAAGAAGAGGAGGTGGTCAAGGAGATTGAGATGAATGTGGACCAGTCCATCAACTCTGCAGTTATCAACGAGCTGTTTGATGCAGTCCTGGAGCAGAGTGATGATGATGATGAGGAGGAGGAAGATGCTTTGAATATCTCCTCCATGTCCCTCCTCACTCCACTAGCAGAGACTGTGGCTGCTGTGGTGAAGAGTCCAGAGAGAAGAATGATGGTAGGCACCAACATGATGTATCTTTCTATCACTTTCATGTACTTCATGTGAGAGTTACCATGAGGGAAACACGGCAAGAAACATCTTAAAAGGGTCCATCTGCGTTCTTATCTATTTTTTTCAAATAGAAACTGTGATGGAATTTTCTATCTATTCCTCTCTCCTTGGTCGGGAGGTCAGAGTGTCTCTCATAGTGTCTCTCGGGTTGACATCACTGGGGTGGATTCCTTCTATCTATTTCTCTCTCCTTGGTCTTCCTTCCTGTTGACTGAGTTAACCTGAGTATCAGAAATTCCACAACAGAAACGCCCACTCAGCTGTTGAAAAAACAGTGACGTAGGTCACCATTAATATCAGTTTAAGTGTACGCTATATTTAGAATATTTTAGAAGGACATGGGAAAATAGCATTTTGACATTAAAACATACATACTTAGACCAAAATTTTAATGTTTGGATTTGAATACATAAGGAACACCACTGGGAAGCTGCACAATTATATAAAAACATCAAAAATAATAGACCCGACCTTTAATAATACAATTTTCTTCATGTCTTTGTGCAGACGTCAACTCCGGCCAGCTCATTCATCGTAAAGAGCAACGCTCAAGACAACGTTTCCAAACCTAGCAAGTTCCAGAGAACCAACATGACGCGGGCTGCCTCCTCAGACAGCGTTGAGGCCTTAGACGAGGACCACAAACTGCCATATAGGTAAGTGCTCCCATTTTATTTCACTTGGATGGATTACAGTTGGCTCTCCTCGCCGTTGCAGTAAATGTGTGACTCATCTGGTCGGTTCTCTGTGTGCTAGCATTGATGCATACAGGTCCATCAGGGTGAAGGAGTGCGAGAGACCCGACGTGAAACAGGTGATTGTGAGAAAAGAGGACGTTTCTCACAGAGCGGAGGAACCCAGAGGATCCAGTGTCTTCAATATCAAACAGAAGATGAAGGTTTGGACTAAATACTTTTAACTTTGATTCATGTTAAATTACAGTATGAGTGTAAAGTTTTCATGCAAACTCTTTGGACTTGATTGGGGGGAATAAACAACAGCTTAGTTAACCACACAGAGGGCTAACTTTACTATCACTCTTTATGTTTGTGTAGATTCTGACAAATGAGCTGAACCTGCAACAGACAGTCATTCATCAGGCCAGTCAGGCGCTGAACTGCTGCACAGACGAAGAGCACGGCAAAGGATCCCAGGTGGAGGCTGAGGCGGAGAGGCTGCTGCTGGTGGCAAGTGAGTTCATCCAGACAACAGACAAATACTTTGCTAGGCACACATGCATGTGGTCTTAGAAGTTCAGGGTTACTGCGCAGTGTGGAAAAGTATGGAATTTGATTTTAGTAATTTCTAGGACTGGGTAAGTATGGAAAAATGAAAAGAGTATGGGAAAATGTTTGTGTTTCCAGACTATTGACCCTATTCTGTTTTCTAAAAATATAAAATTCTGAATTTCTAAAAATAAATTGATAATACAAGCAGAGTGATTTTCGTGGCATTTCGATGAGCCAGCACAGCCAGAATGTCTACCAATCTGTCAGAGAGCGCGGGCAACAGCGATCTTGATGCTGTTGAAAGCAAGGCCAAAAGTAACATACACGATTTGTGACTATGCAATTGCAAAAAAATAATTAATGCCGCTACTCAAATTGCTAATACATTCAAGCTGCCGCTTCCAGGCTGTGTAAACCGGGCTTATAGACATCTGCCTTGTATAAATAATAAAGCCACAATACAACATCACCACTACAGCCCGTCTGTTTATATATTAAAGCCCCTATACTGTATGTAGGATTTGGCGACTCCCAGTGGTAGTATCAAAGCTGAACTTTCTGTCCTTTTGACTTTCTTAGCGGAGAGGAGGGAAGCGTTGAAGGCAGAGCTGGACCGTCTGAAAGGAGACCCAACAGGCCAGAAAAAGGCCTCTGCAGCCCCAGAACGTACCAGCATGTCTGCATCCAAGGGCTCCATCACCCTGCAGGAGTTCCGCCTGCCACTCAAGGCAGACTTTGTTTGCTCCATCGCCAACAAGCCAGGTAGCCTCAAAATGCATATATCCAACAATTTACTGTTGTTCGACATTATTTCCAGACATCAATTGTCACTAATGCTCAATATTGTACATCACCATTTCTGTCTTCTTGCTGTGTCTTGAAGGTGGGCTTTAAAGGGATAGTTCAAGTGTTTTGAAGTGGGGTTGTATAAAGTACTTATCCATAGTCAGTGTATTACCTACAGTAGATGACAGTCGGCACGCCCCAGTTTGGAGAATCAGACTAGAGTTACTGCACGGAAACCAAAGCGATGTACTGCTGTGGACGGGGCCTAAAAGAATGGCTTACCTAAATAAAAATAAATATCAGTTTAAGTGTATGCTATATTTCGAATTTTTTCGCCGGTTTACCTTGCCATCAGTCAGCCCTTTTCAATGGGGAACTGAAGCCATTGCATCCATCTATTTTCTCGCCAAAGCAACCAGACTCCAGAAAAATCTGTAATTTTCCTTTTTAAATAGAGTGTTAGGAATCAAAGTAACCTTCTCTTACCTGATTCTTGGTCATACCTTCAGAGTAGTGTTTTGGAGGCTATTTATAAATTTAGTCCTGGGATTGAAATTCCATGGAAGCTCTATGTGGATTTAGTCACTGAGTATTTATTGTACTGATGGTTATTTTGTCTTGATTATTTCAGAGTCAACCAAACATTCCTTCTTCATGATGATTCGTGCCGGAGCAGAGAACACTGTGGCCACACCGTTAGCCAGCACACACCACGGCCTCAGTGGGGACACCCTGTCTTTCCCCACCAAGTTCACCATGTAAATCCACCACTCCTGCTCACTTACAAGAACACACATATAATTTGATAATGATTATTATTATAGGGCTGTACTGAATAGTTTGAAGCTTCATTTATGACCTTTATATTCAAATTCTAATTCATCATTTGACTGCTGCGGAGCTTCTTCTTTTTTTGCATGTCTATTCATTCTGTTTAGAGCAAACCCAGTATTTCTGCACAGTTGCAGATAAAGATTAGACTACACTGATATTAAACTATTTGTAGAATTAGATTCCAGTGTTACTGCGTAGGATTGATTCCAACTCGTGTGATCTAAACATTTCCAATAACACACTGACGAGTTATATTCATAAAAAAAAAAAAAAAGAATAACTAATTTAATCTGATTAATCACTTTATTCAAACTGAGGATTTTTTTATTTGTTTTAAGGTGATGTCATAAAATATTACGACAGACATTGGAAGCTTCATTCGAAAACAAAAAAAAAGACATTCGCTACAGCCCTAGATTCAGACATTTGACATGATGATGTTTAGAGTGTTTGATCAAAATCTTACTTAAAAGTGCACAGTAATGTTTTTGTTATGTAAAAACATTTTGATCAGATTCCATACTGGTGTACTTTAATGTGATTTATGTTGATCATGATTGTTGAATATTGACAGCAAATACTCCTCTTCCTCCTCACTTTCAGGTCTGATGTCTCCAGTGACTTTAAAATTGACATTGAGGTCTATAGCTTGGTGAGTGTCTTTACATCATGAATACAGATACCAAAAGAAATGCTGCTCTGACCACATATGCACTTTATTTACTAGTTTTGTTTAAATTCTTACATTTTGTAAACAAAACCTCTTAATACCTTTAACACATACTAAAACTATGATATGCTTTTAGGCATTTGTTTCCTCTGTTCCTAAGCCTCTTTATAGGGTACAGATGAAATTTTAAAATGTGCAAATTCTTTGCAGATGTGTTGATTTCATGATTTTTGAATTCACTAAATGTTTGCAGTGTCTTACAACAAACTCTGTATCAACTGGTGTAAATTGGCTAGCTCAGCAGCTATCTTCATTTCCAATACAGATGATGTATCATTGAGTGATATTTCCTTTATAATATCTAATATTTTATTAATAAGTCTTCATTTGCACTTTGCTTGAGATTGAAAATATGATCCTTAATTTGTCAAATACTTCAATCCCATAAGTGGCATAATGCACAGTTAACATAAGACACATTTTTGAGTTCCACATGCCAGCTGTAAAAGTCAAAGCTGAATTGTTTTTGAACTGTTATGGTAGATGTTGTTTGTACAGCAGGGTTATTATCATAAACTAAAAGGAAAATAAGCAGTAAGAAATATTTTAAGAAGACTTGAAGGAAAACAAAAAATAAACATTATAACAAATATACTATAATAAACACAGTTTTAGTTTTTTAGCTTAAATATATCCCTACCAAAAAAAGGAGACGGCGTGAATTTCCGTCAACTCTTTTGACATTGAACCACAGAAATTGAACGGACTTGACATGCCAGAAGATTACAAGTTATCTTGTCACCTGCAATTTCCATACATTACCAAAACCCTACGCAGTTCTCCAACCATGTATTTTGTATGTATGTATATGTAGCTACATACTTCTGAGACATTATACCTGTCCCTAACAGAAACACTCTAAATGGGTCCCTTTATATTTCCCGTGCAATGTTTGTTAATGCAGTAGCTGACAGGAAGTAAACTTGGACCAAAGCTGTTGCCCTAGCAACAGAATGGCAATGAAAAGGCCTATATAAAAACTAAAATTAACCATTTCTGAAAAACTGAAAATAAACTAAAACTAGCAAACGCACTCTGAAAACTACAATGAAATTGAAAAGTAAAAACTAAACTAATAAAAAAAACTAAATGAAAATTCAAAACTTTTTTTTCAGGTTCATACTTGTATTATGTGCTTTTACTAGAACATGTTTACATGCTGTAATGTTAAAAAAAACTCTTTATTTTCCTCGTTCTGTCGGCCTGAACATGTCTGTATTTACCCTCTGTCTGAAACGCTCCGTTTTAGCGCATTTCGACAGAATTGCGACGGAATTGCAACGGAATTGCAACAGAATTGCGTCGCTAGGCAACAGCTTGGGTCCATGTGTACTTCCTGTCAGCTGATGTCATTCACATACACTGCAACCAGGAATAAACTGGGACACATTTATAATGTTTACGTTTAAAATTGTGTCAAGGGTCTAAATATTGTATATTTGTGACATCATGAATGGGCAGAAATCCTGACAGCTTGTTTCAAATGCAGAGTTTCTGTATACAGGCTGTGTGTATTTCCCTGTGGATTGAGTGTTTCGATACTTTCACAGTATTAATATAGGACTTAAGCCTGCTTTATAATAAAAAAAACATGACAATCTCATTTTTTTATAATATGAGACCTTTAATGTCTGTATATTTCTATGTTTCTGCCTCCTAAAACATATTTTGGATAACTGGTACATACATGTTTTAGTACAGAGCTGCTATGTAGAATTACTGACAACTGATTCATTATAATCTTCAGGTGCAGAAGCGTGACGTCTGCAATGACAAGAAGAAGAAACCGAGCAAGTCAAAGGTAAATCCTCATTTTGTTTTTGTCTATTACAAAATGGAAAACACATTGTTAGTGTGTTAATACTTAAGGTATGTGTGTGTGTCCAGATAATATGGAGACAGGTTCATGAGGCCCATGATTTGTGTATGTCGGTACGAACAGTTTCTGTTTCAAATCCCTCACATGTTGGTGGGTGAGCACTGTGTGGGCAGATGAAGAGTATCACTGTTTCTTTACACAGCTTCAGGTGGTTGTTTCACTTAGTGGAGAAGAAGTCCTATCTCTGTCACATTGTACTGTCACTCCCATCTTTCCTTTTTGAAGCAAATGCACATTATTTGTTTTACTTTTATCTTTCTAGGCTATCACTCCAAAGAGATTCCTCGCCATCACCGTAAGTATTTCAAATGGGTTTTTTTCTGTTTCCCAACAACCTTTTAATTTTATATCAGAATGTAACTCTTACTTCACATCTGCCTGACATTTTTTTTTATTTTTCTGTTTTCATCTCTTGTCTTGCAGAAAAGTGCCCACACACCAGGTATGTCACGATATAAAATCTAAAACATTTGTTCCATTGAGTCAAATGAGATGGAAGCATTTTTTCATCTGTAAGGGATCCTTGGCTGAAAAAATAATGAGAACCTCTGCTGTTGTGATTGAGTACTGCACTTGATTAAACTTGGGAGACGTGCAAGAGACAGATTTAAAACACTGAAGCAGCAGAAGCAGATTCTTAAATTTGTATTCCCTACTATGGGTCAAGCTTCAAAACTGCTTAATTCTACACTTCCCAAAATGCAACTGGACTACGCCCTTCCTACCTAGTAATCACCCAAGTTCTTAGACCTCACACCCCTACTTTTTAATGCAGACTGTCTGTTTGTCACCCTGATGATGTCAAGCTTATTTTCTCAGATTTGACAAAGAAGACATACACATGTCATACAACAGTTTTCACTGGCTGAGTAGTACTCCTTAGGACAAGTAAACTAGTCTTGATGTGTAAAATAAGTGCAGTGCCCCTTCAAGCTTCCTGTGAGGTATTAATGATGTCATTCTTTCTGTGTGTAGTTATGGCCAGTCCAGGAGGCCCCAATGCTATTCGCACCAGTAACTTCGTCCTGGTCGGATCTCACAAGCTCACCCTGTCCTCCATTGGGACAAACAAATTTCCTTTGGAGAAGGTATTAATGACACCTTTTAATATCTTTCATCTCCTCATGTCCTTTTTCCACTTTCCCACTTTTCTTCTTTATTCTTCATTTGCATGTGGCTGGCTGTCCATGCTGTATGTATGACGCCAACAAATGGCTCACTTGGATCATATTCATATATTTGTGTACAGGCTTTACAGAGACTCACTGTCAGGGTCTGAAATTAACACCTGCCAAATAGGGGTAAATTATTGGCAGTGGCGGGAAAACATTAGGGATGGGAATAGAGAATCGGTTCCCGTTGAGAACCGGTTCCTAGTTGTCTGATTCATCTCATGCTATCGACTATCGATTCCTCTTATTGAGGGAATGCACACTATTTTTTTCCCTGATAATGCTATATTGTGAACAACAAATCTATGTCGAAATTGACAGGAGAGTTAGTTAACGTTAGCTGTTAGAAGCTGGTGGGCAGCTTGGCTAAATAACGGAGCTACTAACATTAACAGAGCTTCCACTGAGTTACATTCGTTCAAGCTCTACTCAATAAAAGTATTAGGTGAAGCTTAATTATAACGTTATCATGATGTGTTCAAATGCAATCTTGTAAAATTAAGTTAAGCAAAAGACTTGTTGGGCTTTTGGCAACGAGCATTTTCTGCATCGTCTCGACAAAAGCTTAACCACACTTTGGACGTTTTTTTTCCTCTCCGCCATTGTAGCTAAGAGCAAGGTCTCCGATATCTCTAACGTCGGAGCTTATCGATACTACGGTCTTGAAAAAAATTTGCCCTGGGGCTTGTTTAGCACCGGGTTTCGGTACCCATACCTAGACTCTGCTCACAGTGACCCTGTTTGTCCTGGGACCGCATGTTCTCTCTGTGTCCCTCATTCACCTACCTTGCTATCTTTCTTTTAGATCAATTATGAAGGAAGTGAAAGAGAACTGCTCAATGACATGTTTCCTACCAAGGTTACTACTCTTGTTTTGTTTTGTGTGGGAAGGAGGGTGAACACACCACAACAT
Source organism: Sebastes umbrosus (assembly GCF_015220745.1). Taxonomy (NCBI): domain Eukaryota; kingdom Metazoa; phylum Chordata; class Actinopteri; order Perciformes; family Sebastidae; genus Sebastes; species Sebastes umbrosus. Next base: position 6,850,987 of record NC_051283.1, read on the forward strand.
AGCTTAATCTGATCACAAATCTGTTCTTGTTGCTTTTCATCAGATCGACAGGTGTTTTTAAGCGACTGTTAACCATCTAAAAGAAACTTGTTTAACCATATTTCGTAACTTTTTGAATGGTGAACATGTGTGTGTGTGTCGTTACTTTGGATTCAAGGTGCCATTCCTGTGCCCTCTGGAGGGCCACGTCTACCTCAAGATGCAGTGTGAAGTTGGCTCAAAAGTGGAGGAGAAAGGCTTCCTGGTGAGTGCAAGCAGATCAAATCATCACCACAGATAACTATAACTAATATAAGATAACTAATGTTGAGGCTGACACGGATGTGCTGATGCTTTTTCCCCCAATACAAATATGTTGTGATTTTAATTCCCTCCCTCAAGACGATGTTTGAAGATGTAAGTGGATTTGGAGCCTGGCACAGAAGGTGGTGTGTCTTGTCAGGATACTGCATCTCCTACTGGACCTACCCAGACGATGAGAAGCGCAAGGTAACTGAGCTCTTCCACAGAGCTTCTTTATTCTATTTTATGGACTGGTGGTTCCTGTTTTCTGAGTAGATGTTATTGTTTTTAAAATTACTCAACATATTTGCCATAAATGTGGCTATTGTCAACTCTGTGGGTCGTGCTAACGTTGCACTCGCCACCTCCATTGTAGAGATTGGGGGAAACGAGGACTTGAACAAAACAACATTTATCATAAACATGATTTATAGATAGAATAGAGTGCTCCAGGGATGACGTATTTTTGTAGGCCAACCAGGAAGTTAGAATCGCCCTGGTTCCCTCGACAGAAAGCCAATGGAGATTTTTCCATTGTGCTTTGGAGTATTGCAGTAAATAAGCTCTGTGGCATACAAACGTTTATGATACTTTCGTGTTTTGTTCAGCAAGATAATCAATTCAGTTGAATCACATTTCATTTTCTTCATAAATGAATACAAATTTGATCTTGAAGTGTGAATGCAATCGCCAGAAGTAAAAAGCTAACATTAGGCTATAAACAAACTACGCCACGGTCGTGTGAGTATAAAAAACAGAAGGCTTATAAAGGCGAACATGTTTGGTGTGATGACGTTTAGTAGTCTCATTTAGCCACTTGTTAGCAACCGCCTTTTTTAAGACACATAAAACCTTCTGAATTCACGAATAGGATATTTTATTTTATGTTGTGGAGCAAAACTTTAAAATATCTTAAAGGTGCTAAATGGGGGATTGGGAGGATTTCTATTGCCTCTGAACATGGCAGCTAACGGTGCTAACAACGGTGAAAGTGCTGACCGAGCTAACAGTGTCAACCGGAGGGTGGGTGCTACGCTTCCGCGACGACGCTGTCAATTGGGACAGCGTTATCCGCTGTAACCGCCATATGAGGGCAGCGACCGTGAGCTAGCCAGTGGGGCACACTCGCATGCACTAAAAAGCACACAACCAGCCCGGCTAAGTCAACAAAGCACGGAGAAGCTCTGATTACAACACACACAAGAGGGAGAGTGACTTCGTTCTCTGCTCGGGTAGACTTTACTCCTCTATATCCACATAGACAATAGTTGTTTGCTGCTATATTAATGCTCTGGATATTGTATAAAGCACCTTTAAATGATCTCTGATGGACAAACTATGTAACGGTGACACTCTTTCTAAATGACCTCGGACATTTTTTTGGCGTTTCTGACAGTTTGACATTTTATGTGTCTGTCACGTCTGTGTTGACCTCACATTTTTTTCTTTCTTTCTTTCTTCTTCTGTCAGAATCCTATTGGTCGCATCAACCTGGCTAACTGCACCAGTAAGAAGGTGGAACCAGCCAACAGAGAGTTTTGTGCCAGACCCAACACATTTGAGCTCATCACAGTCAGACCACAAAGAGAGGATGACAAAGAAACGCTCGTCAGCCAGTGCAAGAATACCATGTGTGTCACCAAGTAAGTTCCTTCCATTTATACATATGAATACATATACGCATATTGTAACATGTTTATCAAAAAAAAAAAGGTTTTCTATAAATAACAGAGACCCTGCATTGCTGAATAGGGAAGGGGGGATAGAAAATTGATTCGGGACGCAGTAAACTCACTATCGACGCGTCCAGAGGGTGCACCCTATTTTTCCCCTGAGAATGTTACATTGAGAACAACAAATCTGCGTTGAAATCAGCAGGATGAGAGCAAGTTAACGTTAGCTGTTAGCTCCGTGCAGGAATGTGCTGCTAACAGCTAACGTTAACTAGCTCTCATCCTGCAGATTTCAACACAGGTGGTACCATTTACATTATGATGCGTTCAGGCTCTGTTCAGTAAAAATGAGTATTGGGTGAAGGTAAATTCTAACGTTATCATGATGTAATGTAAATATAATCTTGTAAAAAATGTTTCTTGGCGAGAAACTTGAATAAATCCAGTTGTTTGAAGGAGATGTTTTCACAGCAATATACAATAGATAATAGATATGGAATTATTACCTGTTTAATTAACAAAAAACAGTATGCAAACGGTAATAAAGGAGTGTACGTTGAAGTTTTGTTGAGATTTGTTGTTTTACTCATGTTTTTACCATGATATCGAGACTCGTGGAATTTCACAGCTATTGGTATCTACTACTAAATTTCTGTTATCGAGACATGCCCATTTCTGAACATGGATTGTTTTTGTGTGCAGGAACTGGCTGTGTGCGGACACTAAGGACGAGAGGAACCTGTGGATGAGGAAACTGACCCAGATTGTGGTGGATCTGCGTATGTGGCAACCAGACGCCTGTTACAGGCCACTGTAATTACTGCACTCCGTCACAACAATCAGCCCTTCTATCTTTTGGACTGTCTATATCAGTGACACATGCAATTACAAAGTGCAATACAGTTTAAGAATTGTTAAATATTTTTTACTTGTGGATATTTTACAGGAGATTAGTGATCCAACACATAAGTTATAGATCAGAGAAGAGTAAATAAAGCCATACATTTGAAACATTTCAGTACAGTATTTTGTGTAGGAGTCGGGGTTTGGCACTATTTTGTTTTTTTTATACATTTCCAGACTGGTTTGATATTCTAATGTTTGGGTATTTTATGTTAATGCCAGTATTTAGTGTTGTTGACACACAATGCATGGCTTTAAATTATTCGGTTTCAAAGCTGAAATCAATATATATATAAAAATGGTGTTGGATTACAGATGAATACTAATTTGGGGCACCACAGTTTTATCCTGCATGACAGCACAGAACAATATTGATACTTTTGGTAAGTTTTTACTTTATATATTAGCTTTTATAACTTGTGGCAGGTCTTTCACATGTTTTTTATTCATTGTCATGCACATATTTTTGCTACTAGTTAAACCCCAGCTTTTATTCTATTTGTAATGTTTGTTCAGTGTTTATGTAATTATTTCAGTGTGGAAGTTAAGGTTTTGGGTAACTGGGGGTAAAGTCTGTTACATATTCTACGCTAGAACCTGAACAACACTCATTTTTATGTAAATGCAAACATTTTTGATATAACAGAACTAAGATAAACAACTGATGTACAAATCAGAACATTTTACAGTGTAAACAAAGTTGTCAGTGGTGGACTGCAACAGTGACATTGTTTGGAAATGACCTTTAACACATCTTACTGCAGCTTATTACACAATCTTGTTGAATACTCAAATCTGATTGGTCAATCACGGCGTTCTACGATCTGTTATTTCTTTATAACCTGGTACATTTAGCGACGGCCAACAAAAGTTGTGACTACATTCTTAATGGCTGCTGCAAACACAGAGATTTGACCGTAATACAGCAGGCTCATGTATCCTGTAAATTTTGTGAAAGTTGAAGGAATTCCCCTCAGGGAGTCGTCACCTTCATGCGTGTTGGTTTATCTTCTAAGCAGCTGCAAGCTCAGAGTAAATCATAAACAAATACAAGTAAGTTTAAAGCATAATCAGTATCAATTTATTCCGAAGATATACTCATCAAAGTTGCACAGAGTTATTACAGAAGTTCTGGATTCATCAATGTGTCCCTGATACCATGCAACACGGTTGTCAGTTCGCAGAGAATGAACCCCGATCTCTGCTATACATTTAACTTTATACACAGCAGGCTCACCCTGGGGGAGGGGTCAGGCTTTTAGCAGAACCAATACTTTTCCATCCTATGTCTGACTCCATCTTTTACAACCTTGGGTCTGCACGAACATCCTGTCCCTTCCCCCTTCCGGTTTTACCCCCAATGCCCTTTTGACCTTGCAACTGCTCTTTGTACAGGCCCACTCAACATTCCATCACGAGATAATCCAGGTGATCATTCTTGCCCCGTCTTACATTAGTCAATTATCTGTAGACAGTCTAAGCCTAGTATTTAACACCAAACTCGCTAAACTCACAACATAATTAAGTTTGTTACACAACAACAGTTTTATCATGATATATTTCCAACAATTCCTCTTTTGAACTTGTCCAAGTTCACTTCTGTCCTAGAAATATATTCTCATGAGGCATTCATCATTATTATACTATATACAGTGTTACAGTTTTTTACACAGAGTTATCATCTACCACCTCGTCCTCTGGATGCATGCACAAAAAGTAAAATATCGTTAAAGCAATGTATAAGGCAAGAAGTAAAATAACATAAAGCATATAAATCTTCTATTGAGTCACCTTTTCTTTACTTGTAAGCCGTGTTTTAACTGTAAAACCGGCAAGACCTTGAAACCTTCTTTCCCAGATTTGTGTCTCATACAGCTCTTTTTAAGCATACAGATATAGAATGTATAACATAAGATGAATCATCACCAACGTTATTACCAAAATAGAAAAAGAAAATACAGTCGACTTGCCCGTCTGGCGACATCGAGATTTAAAATCGGAAAAGAGAGTTTTATAGTCACGCTTTTACTGTTCACGTGTCTTCTTCTGTGTTCTTCTCTGGTGTCCCTGCAGAGATGCTTGCATCTACCCCTGGTGCTGATCCTTTGTCCGGTTCATCTGGTGGTGTAGTTGGCTCGTCCACTCCTCCGCTGATCAGATCTGCCTTTGGCGGTGGATTTTTTGTTGAGCTGCACTGGGTTAAGTGCCACCATACGCCACCTTTCCCTTTGAGTTGGACTGCTGTTGTTGTTCGTGCGGTCACTTGGTGTGGACCCGTCCACCGTGGCTCCGACCACTTCCTCTTTAACACCTTCAACCAAAGGTGTTCCGGTGGACCCGCTGGGGTGGTTTTCAACACGGGAGGATCAGGATGGGGGGCACCTGGACAAGAAAAAGCTGATACAATAGCATTAACCGACTGATAATACGGGCGGTAACCAACAGCAGGAAGTACACAAAAAGGATGCGAAGGACCGGGAAATGGTCTGCCACAGGTTAGTTCAAAGGGAGTCAAACCTGTAGAGGTGTTTACAGAGGATCTGATGGCCAGGAGCACAATAGGCAAAGCATCTGGCCAGGACATCCCCGTGGTTTTACAGACTTTCAATAGTTTACCCTTTATAGTCCGATTAGCCCGTTCAACTTTGCCTTGCGATTCTGGGTGGTACACTGAGCCAAACTTATGTTGAAGACCTAAGACCGTTTCCACCGTCCTTAGGTCTTTGTTTTTGAAATGAGAACCATTATCGGATCTGATTAGTTTTGGAAAACCATGTTTTGGTATATAATCGTTAACCAGGCATTTTATGACTGATTTCGCGTCCTCTTTTCCAGTGGGATAGGCCTCAATCCACCTGGAAAAGGCATCTACAATTACCAAGAGAAACCTTTTCCCCCCAGCCCGGACACCCATGTCAGTGAAATCCATAATCACTTGTTCCCCCGGACCCTGTGGTTTCGGATATGTGCCCACTGGAGGCTTGTCCGTGGGTCTTATGTTACACGCCTGACAAACAGCACACTGTTGTACAAAATCCACCACAACTTTCCTCTTTTGAGGGAACCACCATGCATCCAATGCGAACATCATTATTGCTACTCCTGCGTGGCATAAACCATGAGTCTGTTTCAACATTGACGGGATCCATCCCTCGGGCATGACAGTTTTCCCATTCTTCTGCCATAAGCCAGTGAAACAATCAGAGGCACCTGCGTCTTCCCAGGATTTTTTCTCATGCTCGGGAGCGTCCTCCTGAGCTTTTTGTACATCATCTATAAAACTTCCTATGTTTTCAGCTAATAACATTATGCATTCAGCGACATACCCTGCAGCAGCCTTTGCTGCTTCATCGGCAGCGTTATTCCCAATGCTCTCTGGATCACTACCCTGTGAGTGTCCTTTTACCTTTACCACAGCCACCTTCTCCGGAAGGTGGACAGCAGCCAATAAGTCTTTCATGAGTCCTTCATGAGCCATAGATTTATTTCCGCTTGTTTTGAATCCTGCCTGGACCCAACCTGACATATCCCTGTGTATTGCGTTACATACATAAGCTGAATCTGTAAAAATATTGACAGTTTTACCCTCGGCCAATCTAAGAGCACATATCATGGCAGTTAGCTCAGCAGCTTGAGCTGATTGTTTGCCCTCAAGTGGGGCAGATGACATGGTTACAGGATTTGCACCGTCGTCAGTACAGGATACAACAGCATATCCAGCTTTAAGTCCCTCTGTAGGGTGCCTGTGTTGGATTTATTATACTCTAAAATATCTGTTGGATTTATTATACTCTAAAAATGCATACAAAGGCCTCACTATTGGATGTTTTATGAATAGAGTCAAGGGTGAGAAAAGAGGGGAGTGTGGCAGATGATGTTTTATGTTCCAAGGTCATGAGGACGGAGCCAGAAGGTGATAACGAGGAAGGAGGAATGCAGCAGAGGCATCACGCGTCACACCTCATGACTATTGATATTGTGTAAACCATAAAAGACTGGATCAGGGAGAGCTCGGGGTTCAGACTTCACGAACTGACCCATGCACTGTATGTTGTCAGGGACATGTAGGTTGGATCCAGATATCTGTAAACTCTTTTATTTTACTTATGCAACATTAATTGTTCGGAATAAATTGTATTATTATGCTTTAACCCGTCTGTTTGGAAAATCTCTTTGTCACACAAGATTAACCAACACGTAACTGGGCCTTGACCTCTTGGAGGTAGAAGGCCAGTTCCTTCAATTGGTGACCCCGACGTGATCTTCGGCATTGAGAAGCGTGTCCAAAGGACGGACAGACCGGCGAGAGAGAGAAAGGGATCCCTGAAATCTTAAAGGTGAGCAGAACCTGTTTTATCGAACTCTGCATATTGGCTTACTCTAAATTATCTCTCTTGTTGTGCTGAATCTCCTTTGTAGTGATAAATGTTGCAGAAGTAAAGACTTTCTCAATTAAAGCTGCCCTTTTGGTAAATCCAAGAGGAGGAAAGCTGAATTAAAGCTGCCCTTTTGGTAAATCCAAGAGGAGGAAAGCTGAATTAAAGCTGCCCTTTTGGTAAATCCAAGAGGAGGAAAGCTGAATTAAAGCTGCCCTTTTGGTAAATCCAAGAGGAGGAAAGCTGAATTAAAGCTGCCCTTTTAGTAAAGCTAAAAGGAGGAAAGCTGAATTAAAGCTGCCCTTTTGGTAAATCCAAAAGGAGGAAAGCTGAATTAAAGCTGCCCTTTTAGTAAAGCTAAAAGGAGGAAAGCTGAATTAAAGCTGCCCTTTTAGTAAAGCTAAAAGGAGGAAAGCTGAATTAAAGCTGCCCTTTTAGTAAAGCTGAAAGGAGGAAAGCTGAATTAAAGCTGCCCTTTTAGTAAAGCTAAAAGGAGGAAAGCTGAATTAAAGCTGCCCTTTTAGTAGAGCTAAAAGGAGGAAAGCTGAATTAATTTAGGGGAGCAAGCTGCCCTTTTGGTAAAGACTAAGAGGAGGAAAGCTGCCCGTTTAGTAATAAAAACTGTATGAGTGTACATTAATAACTAGTATTCAGAGGAAAATTAAAACTTACTGTTGATACTGGGCCAACATCGCTGGAACATCAAAGTGTCCAGTAGAAGCTTATGTTGGTAGGATCACAGCGAGGGGCATAGCGACCCATTTACTCTGAATCTAGTTACTGTCATAAACTGAATAAACCTGTGTGAAATAGTACTGGACAGAATGGACGGAGAATTTGACAAAGACTGTGAGGAACGGGGTGGCTGTGGGCCTCCCCGTTTATCATTTGGACAGCAATGGGCTAAAGTTAAGACCAATGTAATCTGTACATTTGATCCCAAGACTAGAAATAAAGAGACTCAAGACCTAGATGAGTGGTATAACATGACAGTGAAGGAAGGGCATTTTCCAGCCACGGTGAGATGCCAGTGATGAGAGCATTAATACAGGTGGTTCATAGAAAGCTGCTGCAAGCAAGACAAGACAAAGAAAAGGGACATATGTTTGTAAGGGGGAAATTGAGGAAGAAAGAAGACGAGTTGGCAAGTAAATTGGTAAAATATAATGTGATACAGATGGCTGCACTATCAGCCTTAGGCAGCCAGACGAAAGCCACCCACGCAAAAACCGCTGAAGCAAAACCACTAGTGAATCCCTCACCCAGTCCTAGCGCACCCCCACCACCAAACCCACATACTAGCCAGCCGCCACATTACATGTCCCTCCATCAGCAGTACCCACCTGGCCCACATCCCAACCCCCCTCCTTATCCTCCTCCTACCCCTAGTCCGGTACCAACCCCACAGGACAGTGATTATACAAACGAAGTTATGGCACCATTGTTTCAAGTGTTAGGTGGTACTTTGGAACTTTAACCCCTACGCTACCTCCTTCGGTAATGCTATTAGACAAAAGTATCCCATACCAGCGGGCAAGCTCCACAGCTTGGTGTTTAAGATTAAGAACGGGGAGAGTGGACGCACGTTCATAGAAAGAGCAAAGACAGAGTGGGCGGGGGCTACGGGGGTGAACCCAGATAAAGAATCACAGCAGCCTCTGTTCAGAATAGCTCTGTTAAAACATGCTCCGGAAGGAGTTAAGAGAAAGATGCAAGAGAATCCAGATATGGCAGGGGCAAAATCATCAAGATGGGAAACACATTTCTGTCATCATCAGGATGCAGAAACCAAGGAGGAGGAAGAGGAAAGTGAGTCATTAAAAGAGATGGCAGCTCAGTTGACTAAATTACAGTTGGCAGACGCACGGACTCGTGCGACAGATAAAAAAAAGGGAGGGAAAGAAAAAGATACCCAGATGGCTCAAAATGTAGCACCAGCTCCAGCCCCGCCACAGAATCCTTATCCACTGCAGGGCCAGTCACAGGCTATGTATCAACCCCAGTATCATGTTCCTTACCAAGCTGCCCCATATCAGCAGCCCCCTTATCATGAAGGCCGGAATAGAGGCAGAGGGAGAGGGGGAGGGGGTATGCCCAACCAAGAGGAGGCAGTTGTTACATCTGCGAAAGCCCGGATTACTGGGCACGTGACTGTCCTCAGAAACAACAACAGCAGATGAGAGGGCCTCCACAGCAGTCATATCAGCCAACAATACAGACTCCACCAAACCAACAGCTAGCTCCAATGCAGGCATACAGCGGGTACTCTGCGCAGGGACCTCCACCTGGTCCATATACACCAGGAATGTTCCCATAGGGGTGCCCGACGGAGATGGAGGGGTAGGGGCTGGCAGAGCCCTGTCTCCAGTTGACAGTGAACGGAAAACGAAGATGGTTCATGGTGGATACGGGAGCACGTTACTCCACCTTAGCTGAACCTATGTGTTCCCTTTCCTCTCACTATGTTTCCGTTTTGGGATTTTCCGGCACTGAACAAAGACTGCCTTTTACTGTTCCCCTTCCTGTCCGGCTTGGGAGACAGGTGATGGAGCACCCCTTTTTGTATGCACCTGATTGTCCACGTGATCTCCTGGGAAGAGATGTTTTGGCAGCACTGGGGGCTTCTGTACATTGTTCACCAGAAGCTGTGATAGTGAGTTTCCCCGGAGGAGAAAAAATGGTGTGCTCCTCGCCCTCCAGTGCTGATCGCATGTGCATGTTGAGTCCTGATACCTCACCTGATGCCCCACCACCCTGTGCGGACATATATTGGGTCCTGCTAGCCGACCGAAACCCTCTGATTGACTTTTACAACATGTGGCAACCATGGATTAGGGCTCTACACCCTTACCTCCCTGTTCCCGATCCTCCCCACTGCACTCTGAATTATGACAGAAATAATGATCTTACGTATCAAGATGAGTTCCAACAGAACCTGTTAGATACAACCTGGGGGATAGGGGTAAGAGATGTTTATATAGCACCAGCAGGAGTAGCAGCCGCAGTAAAACTAACCCCAGCACAAGAACAATGGTATCGCATGTCAGAAGAAGCTGTTCCCCATGTGTCCCTAGCCATAGCTCCAAAACATCAGGCTAAAGACTTAGGCCCCATGGTTAAAGCAGCAGTCGCTCTGACAGACTGGGTTCCCACTTCCCTTTTGGGGGTTTCAATCTCACCATCCTCTAACATATATAGACTCTCTTTTTACAATGCAGTGTCAGGTCTTTGCAAACATGAGTTACTAACACGCCACCACGGTAGGGAGATGTTAGATGGTGAAGGAGCCACTTCCATGTTGGCAGCTCTCCCTTCCTCACTGTGGTCTACGGGCCCCTTTGATGTTGGCAGGTGCAGCATGGAACCGGTAACTTTCGAGATGAAGACTTACTGCCCTATCTGGAGACCTCAGTATAAGCATAAAGTGGAAGCAGCCCAGGGTATCTCTCCTACGATTGAAGGACTGATAAAGGCGGGAGTATTAAGAAAATCTTACTCTCAGTGGAACACTCCCATTTTGCCAGTAATCAAACCCTCCGGCTCATACAGAATGGCTCATGATTTAAGAGCCATCAATGAGCTGGTTTTGACTCCTGTTCTCCAGTACCGAACCCCCACTCTGCTCTCTCGATGCTCACCCCAGCCCATACATCTTTCACATGTATAGATTTGGCTAACGCCTTCTTTTGCCTGCCCTTAGCAGATCATTTACAGGACATTTTCTCATTTACATATGAAGGCCAAAGGCTGACATATAATGTGTTACCTCTTGATGGGAAACAATCTGCTCAGGCAGCAGAACTTACGGCTGTAGTTTGTGCTCTGCGGTTAGCGGAAGGGAAGGCAGTGAATATTTTCACAGACTCTGCGTATGTGTGCAATGCAATTCACAGAGATATGTCTGGCTGGGTGCAAGCGGGTTTTAAGACTAGTCAGAATAAACCTATGGCTCATGAGGAGTTGATGAAAGAGTTGTTGGAAGCAATCCAGTTACCACAGAGGGTAGCTGTGATCAAAGTGAAAGGACACAGTCAGGGCACTGATTTAGAGAGTATAGGAAACGAAGCAGCTGATGCAGCCGCTAAAAAGGCGGCAGGGTATTTACCTACTATGATGGTCATGACCACAGCAGATCTCGGTTCTGAGATAACTGATTTCTCCATCATACAAGCTCAGGAATCTGCCACAGCAGCAGAACGAACCATCTGGGAAGATAAGGGAGCTATAGAACAGTTTGATGGTATATGGTATAACGGAGATCAAATAGTTATGCCCCCCTGTTGGATGTCCTCAATACTGACTCAGACTCATGGACTTGACCATAAAAGCCACAAACAGATGTTACGAGATCTCCGCCACTGGTGGATTCCCCGGAAACATGCTACTATAACTGACTTCTTGAATAAGTGTGACGTATGTAGTACATGTAACATCAGACCGACCATCACTCCTAGGGCAGGAAAACATCCTTCTCCCACTGCCCCGGGACAGGAAATCTTTATTGATTTTACAGATATGGGAGTAAGGGCTGGGGGGAAAAGATTCCTCCTAGTAATTGTGGACGCATTTTCACGTTGGGTTGAGGCCTACCCTACGGGAAAAGAGGACGCAAAATCAGTCATTAAATGTCTGGTGAATGAGTACATTCCGAAACATGGGTTTCCTAAATTGATCAGGTCAGATAATGGTTCACATTTCAAAAATAAAGACCTGCAATCTGTTGAAAAGGCTCTGGGACTACAACACAAATTTGGCACTGTGTATGATCCACAATCACAGGACTCACACCATTTGAGCTTACGTGTGGCCGACCTTTCCCAGGGCCGTCCCAAAACCCCTCTCCCCTTCCTGACCTCGGTTACAGACCATACTATTTGAAGGCTAATGCTCTTGTGTCAGCTCTCTCCTATACAGGTGACAAACCTGTCACCCCTGTCACAGAGGACGTTCCAGGACCTGACTCCGGACCCCCGGAACACCTTTGGTTGAAGGTGTTAAAGAGGAAGTGGTCGGAGCCACGTTGGACAGGTCCACACAAGGTTCTGGCCAGAACTGCAACAGCTGTGCAGCTTGCAGGAAAAGGACTCAACTGGTGGCACCTAACACAGTGCTCCAGCAGCAGGACAGGACCTGAAGCAGAGGAGGCAGCCCCACAAGGAGCCCAGGCTACGTGAAAAGAGGGTCACGTATAATTTTTTATTTTTCATATACTGTATAAACTGTGACTGTGATGAGATACACATAAGGGAAAGAAGGTTACAAGGTCTTGCCTGTATTTACAGTTAAATCAGGCTAACATGGTTGTTTAGGTGGACTCATCTAGGTGGTTTTTGAAAAACATTATATATCACATTGTATTAAAAATTGTTGCTTAGAATAAATGCTAAAATAGACAAAAATAGACAAAAATAGATAAAAATAGATAAAAAAGAGAAACCAGGGGTGGGGAGAATCCACCAGAGAGAAATTTCACTTCCTTTCCCAAACCAGTATAAAATAGGATCACCCAGATAAAAGTTTTTCAGTTGCGCGCAGGAAAACAAACTAGAAGCATCATGCAGTACGGCAAACTGCTAGTAGCGTTTGCTGTAGCATTTGTGTTTACCTCTCTTGTCCTCGTTCTTCTGTACAAACTTTCTTCATGTGATTTGTCATGTATTTTAAATGTTTTAGGGAATGTGAGAGAAAATACCATGACCCTTGTGTAGAGTTTGTGTACTCAGATAAATCTGAATAACCTGGGAAAGCACAGACTGTACTAGTTTAGATACATTACTTATCATCCTCGCCTCTGCACTCTGCTAAAACTGGCTAATCACAAGTAACTCTTTAACAATAGACAATGCTTTCACTCAGAAGCAGGGTGGAAGGTGTGGGCTACAAGGGGGGGAAGGCTAAACCAAGATTATAAAGAATGATGTAGTGAGGTAGCTCCCCTAATGAATATAAACTAGCTGACCAAATAGCTGCAGGTTTTGAAAACATACCTATAATGAGCGCTCTGATCCCTATCACTCCTAACAAAAATGTTGACCGCATTAACTACATCCACTATAATGTTCTCCGTTTGACTAATCTAACCCGTGATGCAATTGCCGGACTAGCTGAACAAATGGCTCCTACGTCACTGATGGTGATCCAAAATAGAATGGCATTAGATATGCTGCTGGCAGAGAAAGGCGGTGTATGCTCAATGTTCCAAGACTCATGTTGTATTTTCATCCCTAACAATACAGCGCCGGACGGGACTGTAACTAAGGCGCTAGAGGGGCTCCGGACGCTGTCTGAATCCATGCACGATGACTCAGGTATCAACAGCCCCATTAACGACTGGTTAGACCGTACCTTTGGGAAATGGAAGTCCATGGTGGTATCTCTATTCTCCTCAATCCTTGCTGTGTGTGGATGCTTAGTACTATGTGGTTGTTGTTGTATTCCATGCATTCGCCACCTCACTGAGCGTGTGATCATTTCAGCTGTGCAACGAAAGCATCCGGATGCACCTCCTCCTTATCAGATGGCCATGTTCCAAGCGGAGAGACAGGGTCTCCTGGAAATGGTGGGGGATAGTGAAGATGTTGATCCTGAAGAGGTTGTGTGAAGATGCTTATAATTAAAACATCTGTACGTAACATGATGATGCTTATAATTAAAACATCTGTACGTAACATTATCTATGCGTATAATAAATATATCTGTATGTAACATTATCTGTAGGTGAACTTAGTTAAGTTCAAAAGAGGGTCTGTTGGATTTATTATACTCTAAAATATCTGTTGGATTTATTATACTCTAAAAATGCATACAAAGGCCTCACTATTGGATGTTTTATGAATAGAGTCAAGGGTGAGAAAAGAGGGGAGTGTGGCAGATGATGTTTTATGTTCCAAGGTCATGAGGACGGAGCCAGAAGGTGATAACGAGGAAGGAGGAATGCAGCAGAGGCATCACGCGTCACACCTCATGACTATTGATATTGTGTAAACCATAAAAGACTGGATCAGGGAGAGCTCGGGGTTCAGACTTCACGAACTGACCCATGCACTGTATGTTGTCAGGGACATGTAGGTTGGATCCAGATATCTGTAAACTCTTTTATTTTACTTATGCAACATTAATTGTTCGGAATAAATTGTATTATTATGCTTTAACCCGTCTGTTTGGAAAATCTCTTTGTCACACAAGATTAACCAACACGTAACTGGGCCTTGACCTCTTGGAGGTAGAAGGCCAGTTCCTTCACCTGAAACAGCAGCCGTCAGTGAAAAGGCTAAGATCAGGATTGGTTAGCGGTAAAGCGTCGAGTCCTGGTCTCAATTTCACAAAAGGTTCGGATTTTTCAGCACATAAATGTTTTTCTCCCCCCCCTTCAACCATATTATCTGCCATGTTACAGCCTTCGTGTACAAAGGAAACATGTGGTTTTGATAGTATCTGTAAGATCTTGGTTTGTCGCAATGGAGTGAGAGTGAAACACGCTGATGTAACGTAGGCTACAGTACTATGGGAAGTGAGAATTTGGAGTGGGTGGTGCATGACGATATGACCCACTTTCTCCACTATTTTAGCCAGTGCAGCTGCATATCTTACACAGGGACTAGCTCTCTGCTCTGGTGTGTCCAGTAAAATACTGCAGTAATAGAGTACTTTCCTGTCCCCTCTTTGCTTCTGAAATAGAACACCATGTGCTGTGGAGAGCTGTTCCGAAACGTCAAGATGAAAGGGCTGGGAGTAATCAGGGAGGGCTAAAGCAGCCGCCTCAGCCATCTCTTGTTTCAGTCTGATGAACCCCTCCTCCCCTTCTTGCGACCATTCCAGTTCTGCAGTAAGATTCCTCATCCCAGCCATAGTTACCATTTGTCTTAGTAACTGTGTGTCTCCTGCATAGTTAGGAATGTACTGTCTGGAATAACCAGTTAGACCTAGAAATGATAACATTTCCTTCACCGTTCGTGGTTTTGGGTGATGCAAAATCGACTCTCTGTGTGCAGGTGACATAGCAGTGCCTTTAGCTGTAATCATTCTTCCCAAGAATGATACCTGCGCTCTGCAACACTGGAGTTTTTCTTTAGAGACCTTATAGCCACAACTATGTAGTCTTAATAACAACACATGCGTTAAGGATAGACACACCTCGGCCGAGGGTGCTGCCACCAGCAAGTCGTCAACATACTGTACAATAAAACATCCTTCTGGGAGTTCCAACCCTTTTAAGTGTTGTCTCAATGTTTCATTAAAAATAGAGGGTGAGAGGATAAACCCCTGTGGTAAGACATTATAGGTTAATCTTTGTCCCTCATAGGTAAATGAAAAAATATCCTGTAAATGTTCTGCTAATGGTAGACAGAAAAAAGCATTAGCCAGGTCTATACACGTAAAGAAGGTGTGAGCCGGAGTGAGCATTGAGAGAGCAGAGTGGGGGTTGGGCACTGGTGTGACTTGAGTCAACACCTCCTTGTTTATGACTCTAAGGTCATGAGCCATTCGATACGATCCAGAGGGCTTTATTACCGGCAGGATGGGCGTATTCCACTGTGAATACGATTTTCTTAACACCCCTGCTTTTATTAGGCCCTCAATGGTAGGAGAGATCCCTTGTGCTGCTTCTACTTTATGTTTGTATTGTGGTTTCCAAATGGGACAGTATGAGTTCATTTCAAAGGTCACTGGTTCCATATTGCATCTCCCCACATCAAATGGTCCTGTAGACCACAAAGAGGAAGGGAGAGTAGCCAACATGGAAGTAGCTCCTTCCCCATCGGTCATTTCACATCCGTGATGACGCTGCAACGAGACATTCTCACATCTTCCCCTTACGGTCCCAAAATATGATATTTTGTAATGTCTTCCCTGGTCAGCCACCCATACTCCCTTTAATGTGGTTTCCTCCCATCCGGTGAGGTGCCCTGCTTCTTTACACATATTTCCTAAGTCTTTTGCTTGATGTTTTGGAGCTAATGCTAATGAGATATGGGGAACAGCATAATCTGAAAGACGGTACCATTCCGTTTGCTCTGGGGTTAGAGACACTACAGCGGCCACCCCTTGTGGTCCTATTATAATGTCTGTCACCTGTAAACACCATTCTTTATCAGCTAACTGCTGTTGAAACTCATCTTGATATTGTAAGTTACTTTCCCTGTCATAATTTAGTGTGCAGTGGGGAGGATCAGGAACGGGGAGATAGGGATGAAGGGCTCGAATCCATGGTTGCCACTGTAGATAAAAGACCAGTAGAGGGTTTGGGTCATCCAAGAGAACCCAATATATCTCAGCCATGGGTTCTATGTTCTGTGGGTCTGATAGTTCTTTTAACATCATTTGATGTGTTTTCCCTGCTGACCCGGAACAGTGTACTATTTGTCCATTCGGGAATTCCACTGATATTCCTTCCTTGGAACAATGTACTGAAGCTCCCAGTGCAGCCAGCACATCTCTTCCCAAAAGATCTCTAGGACATTCTGGTGCATATAAAAAAGAATGCATCAAACTCTGAGTTCCATTTTTAACAGTGAGGGGTACCGTAAAAGGTAACTGTTGTTCCTGGCCGGAAAACCCTAAAACAGACACATAGTGAGAGGATAGTTGGCACTGTGGTTCTGCCATGGTTGAATACCGGGCTCCGGTATCCACCATGAACCATCTTCTTTTTCCGTTCACTGTTAATTGTAAGCAAGGTTCGGCCAATCCCTGCTCTTTTCTGCTTTCTAGGCTTCCCTATAGTCCCCAGGGTGGGGGCTGTTGATAGAGGGAAGCCTGAACTGGTGCGTACTGCTGGTTGGGAGCCTGTGGGGGTGGGGGTGGCCCACCCTGACTCTGCTGCTGGTTGTTGCTGGGACATTCTCTTGCCCAATGATCCAGGCTTCCACATAGGAAGCAACCTCCTCCTCCATGGGGTCCTCCTCTTCCTCTTCCTCGTCCTCCCCCCCTTCCTCTTCCTCTATTCTGTCCCTGTCTGTTCTGATAAGGTGCATATTGAAACGGGGCAGGTGGTGGGGGGCCATACTGCTGGGGTGCGTAATATTGCGGATATGGTGAAACTGGAAGTGGGGCAGGTGCGGGAGGTGGGATAGGTGCAGGTGTTTGCACCATTTGTTTCTGTTTTTTGTTCTTCTTATCCTCTGTAGCACTGTCCCTAGCTGATGCTAACTGTAGTTTCGCTAATTGTGCCACTATTTCCCTCATTTCCCCCATCTCACTGTCTTTCTTATCCTCATGTTTGCTCCAATGATGTAGGAAGTGTGTTTCCCATTTCCCCACATCAGCCCCATGCATATCGGGATTATTATCCATAGCGTCTTTCACTCCGTGGGGTGCATACTTTAGGACTGCAGCCCTGAATGGGTGTTGGTGATTTACTTTATCTGGATTATGTCCAGATGCATCTGCCCATTCTTTTCTACACCTATTTAGATATTGTCTTCCGGATTCGTCTGGCTTTATTTTGAAGACCAAGCTATGTAATTTTCCTGCAGGTATGGGATATTTTGCCCTTATACTGTCCCCTAAAGGAGTGGCATAGCTTGCCCAGGGTCTGTCATCATTCACTCGAGTGGTGTTTGCTTCTTCCTCTAATTCTCTTTGAACCCATGTTGACACTCCTCCCCCGCCCATAAGTGCTCTCACATCTCCCATAGAGAGTTCCACACCCCGAGTCTGCGCGTCCAATGCTCTTAACCATGCTCCTCCTCCTTCTGTTAGTTCGGGCATTAAAGCCAAAATAGCCCCTTTATCTCCAGCCCCAAATGGCTGATATCTAGGGCCACCTGTACCCTGGACTATTGGGAGCATATGTTGTGCGGATTTCTTCATTACTTTATTATCTGGTCCTCTTTTTCTCAATTCATACCCATGTAATGGCCCACCATCGGTGTCTAATTGGGCAGTAAATCGTCCAGACAGTATACCAGGTTCGTCATTACCATTATTTCCTCTCTCATACAGTTGTGGTTTTTCCCCAGACCTTTGCCAATGAAACTGTTCCTTACCATCTTCCCTTTCTCTGTCATCTTCCCTCCTTGACCTCTCTCTTTCATCCTGCCTCATCGATCTCTCCCTCTCCCTGCTGGACGTATACAGGGGTCCTGTCCTCATACACAGACTCATAGTGTCAGATGAGTCACCACCGTCACTATGCTCGTCTTTCCCGCATGCTTCTTCTAAGTCTTGTTGTAATTCTCTTTCTTCCGCTATCCTTCTTCTTCTTATTTCCTCCCACATTCTATCCTCCTCCTTCTCGTTACGTTTCTTTTCATCCTTCTCTTCCTTTCTTCTTCTTTTCCCCTGCTCAGTTTCTTCTTCATCTACCCGCCTACCCTTAGGGTCAGAGGATTTGCTTGGGGGGACGACCATCAGTGGTGATATGGGAGATGTTAAGTTCTGTTCTGAGATTGTCTCCCCCATTAGATCCACAACCCCAGGCTGATTTCCCACTCTGTTTAACCCTAGCAGGCCTATTTCTAGGAGCCGGGTCCTTCTTTCTAAATCTTCTCTACTTCTTGTATCTTGGGGATCTTCTTCTAACCATAGTCTGCCCCCGTTTACTTTGAACAGAGGCATTTGGATAGTCACGATAGGTTTTGGAGGGTCGGGTTCATCAGTCTCTGGGGGAGGGGGTGGGGGAGGGAAGTCTTTGTCAACATATGGGGGAGGTGTATTTGGTGTTTCTCTCATTATCATTTGATGTTGTGGCATGGGGGGAGGATCGGGGAATGGGTCAGGATAATCACCTAGTTTAGGGTACAGAGTACTCTCTGTCTTAGGCTGTTGTTTTTCCTTTTTTGAAGACCACTGATGGCCTAATTCAGTCACTGAGGCCAGATACACACCATTAACCTTGGCCAGAGCTTTGGCCTTTTGTTCTACTAATTTTTTTGCTTTTGCTCGTGTGAACATGTTGCTGTTTTTCAATTGTTTTCTACTTTCAGCCAAATCGTCTTGCTGCTTTGATATGGTCTTTCGAACTGCCAGGGTAACAGCTGCCTTAGAGTCCTCTTTGGGAAACTCCTCTTTTTCTATCATTCCTTTGAACCAGTCATCCAAATCCCTAGTTCGTTCTGCCCTTTTCCTTGGGTCAAAGGTGCATATCACATTTGTCCTTACTTTCGCCCACTGTTGGCCGAAGGTTAACCCACTTTTGTTACAACCGCCTTTCTCCTCCCAATCTTTGTCAAATTCTCCGTCCATTCTGTCCAGTACTACTTCACACAGGTTTATTCAGTTTATGACAGTAACTAGATTCAGAGTAAATGGGTCGTTATGCCCCCACCACAGATCCCACCAACACAAGCTTCTACTAACGGTCTCCCGTCAGCGGTGCTGGCCCGGTATCTGAGGCAGTTTTAAATTTCCTCTGATGTACACTATCAATACAGTTTATTAGTGTTCCAAACACCACAGTACGGATCCCAGATCCTTTTTAACTAAGATCCCAGATCATTAGCGGATCCCAGATCCTTTTTAACTAAGATCCCAGATCATTAGCGGTCCCTGATACCATGCAACACGGTTGTCAGTTCGCAGAGAATGAACCCCGATCTCTGCTATACATTTAACTTTATACACAGCAGGCTCACCCTGGGGGAGGGGTCAGGCTTTTAGCAGAACCAATACTTTTCCATCCTATGTCTGACTCCATCTTTTACAACCTTGGGTCTGCACGAACATCCTGTCCCTTCCCCCTTCCGGTTTTACCCCCAATGCCCTTTTGACCTTGCAACTGCTCTTTGTACAGGCCCACTCAACATTCCATCACGAGATAATCCAGGTGATCATTCTTGCCCCGTCTTACATTAGTCAATTATCTGTAGACAGTCTAAGCCTAGTATTTAACACCAAACTCGCTAAACTCACAACATAATTAAGTCCAAACTTCGAGGGTCAGGTGAGACCTGTCTTACATGTTAGAGTTCCAGCAGGAGGGCGTGACACTCGTTTAAGGTGTTGTCTGTTTTCCATTAGTCTGACTCACCGGATGTAGTCTCTGGGTATAAGCCCAAAGAAAGTATATTGCTAAGAAGTGAAAGTTATTTGTTTGTTCCATTGCAACGTCAGCGCCCAGCAACAGAGCTACGCCTCTACTTTTGGACTACCGGCCTTACTCCAGTTAAACAAAGTGCTGTACAGAGGTAAAACAAAATTATTTCTATTCTATTGTCATATTTAATGTCTCTACCGAAATGGCCTGTGTTGAACAATAAAAATATTATAAATATGCATACTATTATAACTATTTACTTACTTGCTTGTAAAACTTCAATTTAAAGCCGATCACCAGTTAGACGCTGAGTCCCTTTTTACTCGCCGTTGTGGCGCCACGTTTTGACAAGTAAATGCTAGTCTCAATTAAACGCAGGGTAAGTTTTGTCGATATGGACACATTACACATCGTTAGATCGGTTAGATTCTCCACATTTTAATCGTCCAGTTAATTTTATGGAAACCATGAGCACTTAAAGCTGCAGTGGGTAGAATTGGAGCAAATTATGTTTTATAAAAAAAAGTTATTTTTATAAAACGGTCACTATATCCTGACCGTAGAGCATGAGACAGGTAATCTTAAAAAAATGTCATGTGCCTCTATGTCCTCCGGTGCTCCTAATGACATCTGCGGAGTGCTCTCCGTCACGGAGTGGGAGGTAGTAGGGACTGGATTGGAATTGGGTCTCTGTCTGGATGCACGCGCTCGTCTCTGTTATTGTCTCAGTCCAAAGTCCAAAAGTCAAAATGTATTGAAGAAACAGCGGACAGCCAGCAGAGGGTGAGGAGATATTCACTGAATTTGACAAAAAGTGTGTTATTGAATTAGAATCACAGCGGAGTAGAGGCATTTAAACGTTTGTATAATATTATTAGTTCATATTTAAGTTGTCTTGGCAACATATCTTACAATATTAGGCTGTTTAATATGCTATTAATTAATGCATTTATTTATTTGGCACATTTCCCAATGGACAGTTTGGCTGTTGATCTGGGACAACTACATGTGATACCGGCTAAAAGCCGGGAGGCTGCTGTTCATGTCCCGTGTTAAACCAAATCATGGTTGACTTATTTTAGCGTAGTTTTGTTACGTAATTTGCTAACGCCAGTTATGTAACAAACGTAGGTTAGTTATTAATAAACATACTCATTTGAACCCAAACCAGAAAATTTTCCTTAGCCTAAGTACTTTTCTTGTGTAATGGCTGAGTGAGTGTTTCCATTTGGAAAAAAAAAAAAAAAGACACACCCGCCCTTTAAGTTGCCATACAGGTTGACAATGACATGTCATTGTTCAAAGTACAGGCTGACTGGTGGTACATAGACAGCCAACTAATGTAACGATGCATACAGCTGTTTGTTATCAACAAAGATGCGGAGGGAATGTGGTGAAACAGCTTTTCTATAGAGCCTCTGGTCAGGTGGGAGCTGCAGTAGCTGCGAGGATTACAAACCGGAGCCAGGTAGGTGTCTCTGACAAATAAAAAGAAATAGAATGACTTTATTGTCATTGTATCGTTAAAAAACATACGACGAAATTTGGAGTGCTACTCCTGTAAGGTGCCGTAAGTTAAAAACACAACCTGCCATATAATGTAATGTAATATAATGGTATCCGTGACTACTATCTGTCTTCCACCATAATTGAGTGTTCTTAACCTCTTACCATTCAGCCCTCTTTTTTTTTTTAGAGGGGTCGGGGTGGGGGACAGGATGTTCAGGGGTAGATAAATAGTCAACGGTAGATGTCACATAAAAGTGGTGTACATCACATCATCCGAAAGCTGGGAACCTGAAGATTAATTTGAGATGCAGCACTGTGTGTAGAGTTGTTCTAGTCATTAATAAGTAATACGTTAGTTAATCTATTAAAATAAATTGTAGAACATGATGATATAAGTGTATGATGGCCATTCCCATTATGTCTCATGAGTTGTTGCAGCAAGTTTAAGGTTGTTACCATTTGTTACAAAGATTTGGTGCTAACTAACCATTTTTTACCACTTGAGAATTGATAAATATGATCAATAATCCCTCCAAAATCCACATTAAGATACCAAGACAAGATTTTCATTCACATATCTTGAGGTCAGAGGTCAAGGGACCCCTTTGAAAATCACCATGCCAGCTTTTCTTCGCCAAAATATAGCGTAACTTTGTAGCGTTATTTAGCAATCTTCCCGACTAGCATGATAAGGTTGGTACCAATGGATTCCTTAGGCTTTCTAGTTTCACATGATACCACTATCTTCTCACTTGAAAACTCAGACCACAACAACCCCCGAAACACAGAATATTGGCCGGGCCCGCCGGCTGGTTGTCAGAGTTTAAACCACGAGGTTTTTACAATTGTGGCCCTGAACTAAATGCTAAATAGTAAGCCGAGTACAATGCAACCAAACCTACTAAAGAAAAAGAGACCAAGTTGAACCATTGACACTTCCAGTATCACTGTGTCTTGTATGAAATAAATATTGTAACAGTATCTACTTTTAAAAAAAAGGAATAAAATAGCATCCAGTTCCATTTTACGCATTTTAGTCTTTTCGTGTGTCATTTAAATGCCACGCAACAAAACTAAGGTAACGTCCTCAGTTAGGTTTAGGCAACAAAACCACAGGAAAAATGTCATGGTTGCTTAAAATAAGTACGTAAACTAAGCAAAATACGTATGGAAACAACGTAACATACTGTAAGTATGGAAAACGCGTCACTAACGTAACTTACAAAACAAAACAACGGTCTCCTGTTTGGAAGTCCTGTGTTTGTTGGACCCATCCACCTCCCTTCCCGTCCGCCATAAGCGGTCTTTCTCACTTTTTAGTCTACGTCACGAGCTGATGCATTTATATTGTAGTCAGGACATACTACATGGCGTACAAATGACACACCAAAAGCAAGAATAGCGTTCTTATTACACGCGTTTGTCTATACACATTATAGTGTCATTAGTACGCTTTTTTCGTGCAACCGGGCTGAGTGCAAACAAACACACATCCCAGTTTATAGAGGTACTCCTTATCAACATACACATAACCAACTAACACAGTTTCTCTTCATTTCCTTTCTTTTGTACAGCTATATCTCTCTTCCACAGCTGTGAAATGTGTGGTGTCTGGGCTTTGTTTGGTAGTGACGACGAGTGCGTGTCAGTTCACTGCACCAGTGCCATGAAGATCGCTCACAGGGGCCCCGACGCTTTCCGCTTTGAGAACGTCAACGGCTTCCCAAACTGCTTTTTTGGCTTCCACTGGCTGGCGATAGTCGACCAGCTGCACGGCATGCAACCCTTATGCATCAAGAAGTTTCCTTTTTTGTGGCTCTGCTACAATGGAGAGATTTACAACCATCATCTAGTAAGACTAACTTTAAAAAATAATATATATCGTATTCTGTCTATCATGCGCCACTGCCTGCTCAAATCACTGCATTAACCCGCCACACCTAAAACTTCCTTTACATCTAATGAAATACATGCGTGTTTTCCCAATTTATCCTCCACTTTCACTCAGCTGAGGAAGCAGTTTGACTTTGATCACCAGACTCAAATGGACGGTGAGATTTTGCTCCATCTGTATGACCGCTTTGGCATCCAGAAGATGGCGTCTCTCCTGGATGGCGCCTTTGCTTTTATTCTGCTGGACACTGCCAACAGCAAAGTCTTTCTGGGAAGAGATACATATGGTGTTCGGCCTTTGTTCAAACTCCTCACAGACGATGGACTCCTTGCAGTCTGCTCAGAAGCCAAAGGTAATGGGATGGTGTATTACCCC